>NW_027182818.1:2622500-2785000 GCF_041146395.1 Eulemur rufifrons
GGGTCAGGGTTAAGGTTTACGGATAGGGTTATGGTTAAGGGTTACGGGTAGGTTTAGGGTTCAGGGTTAGAATTACCATTAGGGCTTAAGGTTAGGATTAGGCGGTAGGTTAGATTTAGGGTTAGATCTAGGCTTTAGGGTAAGGGCTAGCGTTAGGGTTAAGAGATAGGGTTAGTTTTAATGCTTAGGATTAGGGTTAGGGTTTGGGGTTAAAGTAAGTGTTAGGGGTTAGGTTTAAGGATCAAAGGTTAGGGTTATTTTTAGCTGTAGTGTTAGGGTTAGGGATAAGGGATCCCATTAGATTTAAAGGTCATCCTTACTATAGGGTTAAGGGTTAGGCTTAGAGTTAAAGGTTAAGGTTAGGGTCAGTGTTAAGATTTAGGGTGAGGGTTAACGGCTCGGGTAAAGGTTAAGCGTTAGGGTTAGGGATTAGTGATTAGGGTTTTGGGTTAGTGTTAGGGTTAGCGGTTAGGAGTTAGTGTTTTATGAAGGGGTATGGTTAGAATTAGGATTGGGGTTAGAGTTAGGGTGAGGAATAGGGGTTAGGTTTAGGGGTTAGATTTAGGGTAAAAGGATAGGATTAGGCTTACGGGTTCGGCTTAGGTTTAGGGTTAAGGTTTACTGCTAGGGTTAGGGATAGGGTTCAGGATTAGCTTTAGGGGTTCTGGTTAGGGTTAGGTGTTAGGTTAGTGTCAGGGTTAGGAATAGTCGTGAGGGTAAGGTTTAGGTTTAGCTTTTAGAGCTAGGGATAGGTTTAATGGTTAGGATTAGGATTAGGGTTAAGGGTTAGGTTAAGGCTTAGGGGTTAGGGTGAAGGGTTAGGGTCAAGGGTTAGGGTTTTTGTTAGGCATATCGTTGGGGTTAGAAGTAAGGTTACTGTCAGTGTTAGGGTTGTAGGTAGGGTTACGGTTAGGGTTAGCGGTTTAGAATTAGGGTTAGGGATTAGGTGTCACAGTGATGACTAGGAGATAGGGTTAGAATTATGGGATAGGGGTTGTTCTCAGGAAATGGGTTATGCATTAACGTTAGGATAAGAGGTTAAAGTTAGGGGCACGGTGAGGTTTACGTGTTAAGGGGAGAAATAGGAACAGGGTTGGGTGTTATGTTCAGGGTTAGGGTTATCTGTTGAAGGTATTGTTTATGCTTAGCGCAAGGGCCCTGTCTGCATTAGGCGGGCGGGGGCAGTTAAGGGGGCTGGGATTGTACCCGGGAACCCACTCTATCATACTCTGGGTATGGGCCCGTGGGTTTGATACAGGACACAGTGGTAGAGCCTCCTTTCACGCATGGCATGGGAGGATTGCAGGCTTTCTAAACTGTAAGAAAGCAAGAAGTCTAAGAATTAGATTTAGGGTTAGGATTATGGTTAGGGTTAAGGATGAAGTTTAGTGTTAGGGTGAGGGCTTAGGGTTAGGAATTAGGGTAAGGGTTAAAGGTTACTCTTAGGTTTAACGGTTACACTTTGGTTTCGGGTTGAGGTTTGCGGTTAGGGTTAAGATGAGGGTTTAGGGTTTGGTACAGGGTTAGGGTTAAGTGTTAGGTTTAGGGTTGAAGATTAGGATTAGGGTTAGGATTAAATGTTAGCGTGAGAGTTAACGCTTAGGATTAAGGTTAAGAGTTAGGGTTTAGGGTTAGGGTTAGGCTTAGGGTTCGTTTTAGGGTTAGAGTTATGTGCTATGGTTTGTGTTAGAGGTTAGGGTTAGGTTTACTGGTCACGGTTAGGGTTACGTTTAGGGGTTAGCATTAGGGTTAGTGTTAGGTTTAGGGTTAATGGTTAGGGTTAGGGTTAGGTTTAAGGGATAGGATTAGGGTTAAGTGTTGGGCTTAGGGTTAGGGTTTAGTGTTAGGGTTATCATTAAGGACTAGGGGTAGGGTCAGGGTTAAATGCTTGGGTGCGGGTAATGGTTAGGGTAAGGGTTAAGGTTCACGGATAGGGTTAGTGTTAAGGGTTACGGGTAGGTTTAGGGTTCAGGGTTAGAGTTAGCATTAGGGCTTAAGATTAGGATTAGGCGGTAGGTTAGAATTAGGGTTAGATCTAGGCGTTAGGGTAAGGGCTAGCGTTAGGGTTAAGAGATAGGGTTAGGTTTAATGCTTAGGATTAGGGTTAGGGTTTGGTGTTATAATAAGTGGTAGGGGTTAGGTTTAAGGATCAAAGGTTAGGGTTATTTTTAGCTGTAGTGTTAGGGTTAGGGAAAAGGGATCCCATTAGCATTAAGGGTCTTCCTTACTGTAGGGTTAAGGGTTAGGCTTAGAGTTAAAGGTTAAGGTTAGGGTCAGTGTTAAGATTTAGGGTGAGGGTTAACGGTTAGGGTAAAGGTTAAGCGTTAGGGTTAGGGATTAGTGATTAGGGTTTTTGGTTAGTGTTAGGGTTAGCGGTTAGGAGTTAGTGTTTTATGAAGGGGTATGGTTAGAATTAGGATTGGGGTTAGAGTTAGGGTGAGGTATAGGGGTTAGGTTTAGGGGTTAGTTTTAGGGTAAAAGGATAGGATTAGGGTTACGGGTTGGGCTTAGGTTTAGGGTTAAAGTTTACTGCTAGGGTTAGGGATAGGGTTCAGGGTTAGCTTTAGGGTTCTGGTTAGGGTTAGGTGTTAGGTTAGTGTCAGGGTTAGGTCTAGTGGTGAGGGTAAGGTTTAGGGTTAGCTTTAAGAGCTAGGGTTAGGTTTAATGGTTAGGATTAGGATTAGGGTTAAGGGTTAGGGTAAGGCTTAGGGGTTAGGGTGAGGTTTAGGGTCATGGGTTAGGGTTTTTGTTAGGCATAGCGTTGGGGTTAGAAGTAAGGGTTACTGTCAGTGTTAGGGTTGTAGGTAGGGTTACGGTTAGGGTTAGCGGTTTAGAATTAGGGTTAGGGATTAAGTGTCACAGTGATGACTACGAGATAGGGTTAGAATTATGGGATAGGGTTTGTTCTTAGGAAATGGGTTATGCATTAACGTTAGGATAAGAGGTTAAAGTTAGGCGCACGGTGAGGTTTACGTGTTAAGGGGAGAAATAGGAACAGGGTTGGGTGTTATGTTCAGGGTTAGGGTTATCTGTTAAAGGTATTGTTTATGCTTAGGGCACGGGTCCTGTCTACAGTAGGCGGGCGGGGGGAGTTTAGGGGGCTGGGATTGTACCCGGGAACCCACTCTATCATACTCTGGGTATGGGCCCGTGGGTTTCATGCAGGACACAGTGGTAGAGCCTCCTTTCACGCATGGCATGGGAGGATTGCAGGCTTTCTAAACTCTAAGAAAGCAAGAAGTCTGAGAATTAGATTTAGGGTTAGGATCACGGTTATAATTAGGATTATGGTTAGGGTTAAGGATGAAGTTTAGTGTTAGGGTGAGGGCTTAGGGTTAGGGATTAGGGTTAGGGTTAAAGGTTACTCTTAATTTTAATGGTTACACTTTGGTTTCGGGTTGAGGTTTACGGTTAGGGTTAAGATGAGGGGTTAGGGTTTGATACAGGGTTAGGGTTAAGTGTTAGGTTTAGGGTTGAAGATTAGGATTAGGGTTAGGATTAAATGTTAGCGTGAGAGTTAACGCTTAGGGTTAAGGTTAAGAGTTAGGGTTTAGGTTTAGGGTTAGGGTTAGTTTTAGGGTTAGAGTTATGTGCTATGGTTTGTGTTAGAGGTTAGGGTTAGGTTTATTGGTGACGGTTAGGGTTACGTTTAGGGGTTAGCATTAGGGTTAGGGTTAGGGTTAAGGGATAGGATTAGGGTTAAGTGTTGGGCTTAGGGTTAGGGGTTAGTGTTAGGGTTATCATTAAGGATTATTGTTAAGTTCAGGGTTAAATGCTTGGGTGCGGGTAATGGTTAGGGTCAGGGTTAAGATTCACGGATAGGGTTAGTGTTAAGGATTACAGGTAGGTTTAGGGTTCAGGGTTAGAGTTAGCATTAGGGCTTAAGGTTAGGATTAGGCGGTAGGTTAGATTTAGGGTTAGATCTAGGCGTTAGGGTAAGGGCTAGCGTTAGGCTTAAGAGATAGGGTTAGGTTTAATGCTTAGGATTAGGGTTAGGGTTTGGGGTTAAAGTAAGTGTTAAGGGTAGTTTCAAGGATCAAAGATTAGGGTTATTTTTAGCTGTAGTGTTAGGGTTAGGGATAAGGGATCCCATTAGCATTAAGGGTCTTCCTTACTGTAGGGTTAATGGTTAGGCTTAGAGTTAAAGGTGAAGGTTAGGGTCAGTGTTAAGATTTAGGGTGAAGGTTTACGGTTAGGGTAAAGGTTAAGCGTTAGGTTGGGATTAGTGATTAGGGTTTTTGGTTAGTGTTAGGGTTAGCGGTTAGGAGTTACTGTTTTATGAAGGGGTATGGTTAGAATTAGGATTGGGGTTAGAGTTAGGGTGAGGTATAGGGGTTAGATTTAGGGGTTAGTTTTAGGGTAAAAGGATAGGATTAGCGTTACGGGTTGGGCTTAGGTTTAGGGTTAAAGTTTACTGCTAGGGTTAGGGAAGCGTTCAGGGTTAGCTTTAGGGGTTCTGGTTAGGGTTAGGTGTTAGGTTAGTGTCAGGGTTAGGTCTAGTCGTGAGGGTAAGGTTTAAGGTTAGCTTTAAGAGCTAGGGTTAGGTTTAATGGTTTGGATTAGGATTAGGGTTAAGGGTTAGGGTAAGGCTTAGGGGTTAGGGTGAAGGGTTAGGGTGAAGGGTTAGGGTTTTTGTGAGGCATAGCGTTCGGGTTAGAAGTAAGGGTTACTGTCAGAGTTAGGGTTGTAGGTAGGGTTACGGTTAGGGTTAGCGGTTTAGAATTAGGGTTAGGGGTTAGGTGTTGTAGTGATTACTAGGAGACAGGGTTAGAATTATGGGATAGGGGTTGTTCTCAGGAAATGGGTTATGCATTAACGTTAGGATAAGAAATTAAAGTTAAGCGCACGGTGAGGTTTACGTGTTAAGGGGAGAAATAGCAAGAGGGTTGGGTGTTATGTTCAGGGTTAGGGTTATCTGTTAAAGGTATTGTTTATGCGTAGCGCACGGGCCCTGTCTGCATTAGGCCGGCGGGGGGGATTTTGGGGGGCTGGGATTGTACCCGGGAACCCACTCTATCATACTCTGGGTATGGGCCCGTGGGTTTCATACAGGACACATTGGTAGAGACTCCTTTCACGCATGGCATGGGAGGATTGCAGCCTTTCTAAACTCTAAGAAAGCAAGAAGTCTGAGAATTAGATTTCGGGGTAGGATTCTGGTTAGGGTTAAGGATGAAGTTTAGTGTTAGGGTGAGGGCTTAGGGTTAGGGATTAGGGTAAGGGTTAGGGTTAGGGTTCGTTTTACGGTTAGAGTTATGTGCTATGGTTTGTGTTAGAGGTTAGGGTTAGGTTTACTGGTCACGGTTAGGGTTACGTTTAGGGGTTAGCATTAGGGTTAGGGTTACGGTTAGGGTTAAGGGATAGGATTAGGGTTAAGTGTTGGGCTTAGGGTTAGGGTTTAGTGTTAGGGTTATCATTAAGGATTAGGGGTAGGGTCAGGGTTAAATGCTTGGGTGCGGGTATTGATTTGGGTCAGGGTTAAGGTCCACGGATAGGGTTAGTGTTAAGGGTTACGGGTACGTTTTGGGTTCAGGGTTAGAGTTAGCATTAGGGCTTAAGGTTAGGATTAGGCGGTAGGTTAGATTTAAGGTTAGATCTAGGCGTTAGGGTAAGGGCTAGCGTTAGGGTTAAGAGATAGGGTTAGGTTTAATGCTTAGGATTAGGGTTAGGGTTTGGGGTTAAAGTAAGTGTTAGGGCTTAGGTTTAAGGATCAAAGGTTAGGGTTATTTTAGCTGTAGTATTAGGGTTAGGGATAAGGGATCCCATTAGCATTAAGGGTCTTCCTTACTGTAGGGTTAAGGGTTAGGCTTAGAGTTAAAGGTTAAGGTTAGGGTCAGTGTTAAGATTTAGGGTGAGGGTTAATGGTTAGGGTAAAGTTTAAGCGTTAGGGTTAGGGATTAGTGATTAGGGTTTTTGGTTAGTGTTAGGGTTAGCGGTTAGGAGTTAGTGTTTTCTGAAGGGGTATGGTTAGAATTAGGATTGGGGTTAGAGTTAGGGTGAGGTATAGGGGTTAGGTTTAGGGGTTAGTTTTAGGGTAAAAGGATAGGATTAGAGTTACGGGTTGGGCTTAGGTTTAGGGTTAAAGTTTACTGCTAGGGTTAGGGATAGGGTTCAGGGTTAGCTTTAGGGGTTCTGGTTAGGGTTAGGTGTTAGCTTAGTGTCAGTGTTAGGTCTAGTCGTGAGGGTAAGGTTTAGGGTTAGCTTTAAGAGCTAGGGTTAGGTTTAATGGTTAGGATTAGGATTAGGGTTAAGGGTTAGCGTAAGGCTTAGGGGTTTGGGTCAAGGGTTAGGGTTTTTGTTAGGCATAGCGTTGGGGTTAGAAGTAAGGGTTACTGTCAGTGTTAGGGTTGTAGGTAGGGTTACGGTTAGGGTTAGCGGTTTAGAATTAGGGTTAGGGATTAGGTGTCACAGTGATGACTAGGAGATAGGGTTAGAATTATGGGATAGGGGTTGTTCTCAGGAAATGGGTTATGCATTAACGTTAGGATAAGTGGTTAAAGTTAGGCGCACGGTGAGGTTTACGTGTTAAGGGGAGAAATAGGAACAGGGTTGGGTGTTATGTTCAGGGTTAGGGTTATCTGTTAAAGGTATTGTTTATGCTTAACGAACGGGCCCTGTCTGCATTAGGCGGGCGGGGGAAGTTTAGGGGGCTGTGATTGTACCCGGGAGCCCACTCTGTCATACTCTGGGTATGGGCCCATGGGTTTCATGCAGGACACAGTGATAGAGCCTCCTTTCACGCATGGCATGGGAGGATTGCAGGCTTTCTAAACTCTAAGAAAGCAAGAAGTCTGAGAATGAGATTTAGGGTTAGGACTATGGTTAGGGTTAAGGATGAAGTTTAGTGTTAGGGTGAGGGCTTAGGGTTAGGGATTAGGGTTAGGGTTAAAGGTTACTCTTAGGTTTAACGGTTACACTTTGGTTTAGGGTTGAGGTTTATGGTTAGGGTTAAGATGAGGGGTTAGGGTTACGTACAGGGTTAGGGTTAAGTGTTAGGTGTAGGGTTGAAGATTAAGATTAGGGTTAGGACTAAAGGTTAGCGTGAGAGTTAACGCTTAGGGTTAAGGTTAAGAGTTAGGGTTTAGGTTTAGGGTTAGGGTTAGGGTTAGTTTTAGGGTTAGAGTTATGTGCTATGGTTTGTGTTAAAGGTTAGGGTTAGGTTTACTGGTCACGGTTAGGGTTACGTTTAGGGATTAGCATTAGGGTTAGGGTTAAGGGATAGGATTAGGGTTAAGTGTTGGGCTTAGGGTTAGGGTTTAGTGTTAGGGTTATCATTAAGGACTAGGGTTAGGGTCAGGGTTAAATGCTTGGGTGCGGGTAATTGTTAGGGTCAGGGTTAAGGTTCATGGATAGGGTTAGTGTTAAGAGTTACGGGTAGGTTTAGGGTTCAGGGTTAGAGTTAGCATTAGGGCTTAAGGTTAGGATTAGGCGGTAGGTTAGATTTAGGGTTAGATCTAGTCGTTAGGGTAAGGGCTATCGTTAGGTTTAAGAGATAGGGTGAGGTTTAATGCTTAGGATTAGGGTTAGGGTTTGGGGTTAAAGTAAGTGTTAGGGGTTAGCTTTAAGGATCAAAGGTTAGGGTTATTTTAGCTGTAGTGTTAGGGTTAGGGTTAGGGTTAGGGTTAGGTTTACTGTTCACGGTTAGGGTTGGGTTTAGGGTTTAGCATTAGGGATAGGGATTAGGTTTAGGGTAAGTGTTTAGAGTTAGTGTTGGGCTTTAGGCTCGGGGCTTAGGTTCAGGGTCAGGGGTTAGGGTTGGTGGTAAGGCTTAGCTTTAGTGGTCAGTTTAAGGGCACAGGACCTTTTTAATCTACGGTGAGAGGGGTGTGGTCTGAGTCACCACGAAAGCACAACATCATTCCCTGGGCCTTGGTAGAGGACCTACATGCAGGACTCAGGCGGAGCCTCATCTCACACATGGCATGGCTGTATTGTAGGCTTGCTTCACTCTGGAAATGGAATTAGTGTGAGAATTAGGGATAGGTTTGGGGTCAGCGGTTTCGAGTTAGGGATTAGGTTTCGAGTCAGGGTCCGGTGCTAGGGATTAGTGGTTAGGGTTAGAGTTAGTGTTAGGGGTTAGGTGTTAAGTCTGGGTTCGGGGGCCAGGATTAGGTTTAGGGTTGGGGTTAGCGTTAGGGTTAGGTGTTAGGGTTAAAGTTTAGGCTTAGAGTCAGGGTTAAGTGTTAGGGTGAGGCTTAACATTTAGGGTTAAGGTTAGGGGTTTAGGGATAGGGTTATTGTTAAGGGTTAGTTTTATAGTTCAGGTTTAAGGTTAGGATCAGGGGTTAGGGTTAGTGTTAACTGTAGGTCAGTGTTGGGGTTAGATCTCTAGGCATTAAGGTATAGGTTAGGGGTAGAGTTAAGTAGGGTTATGTTTAATGGTTAGGATTGGGATTAGCGTGAAGGGTTAGGGTTAAGGTTTAGGGGTTATGACTAAGTATCAATGGTTAGGGTTACTTTTAGGTGTAGGGTTAGGGTAAGTGTTTAGGGTTAGTGTTAGTGTTATTGGTAGGATTAAGGTTAGGGTTGGCGTTTCAGAATTAGGGATTAGGTGTTACGGTTATGGCTAGGAGTTAGGGTTAGAATTACGCTATAGGGCTTGTTCTCAGGGTGTCATGCATTATCGTTAATATAAGGGGTTAAAGTTAGGGTTACGGTGAGGTTTACGTGTTAAGGTGGACAGTAGGATCAGGGTCAGGTGTTATGTTTCGGGTTAGGGTTATGGGTGAGGGGTAGGGTTTGTGCTTAGGGCACAGGCCCTGTATGCACTAGGAGGCGAAGTTAGGGGTCTGTGATGGTCGCTGGGAACCCACTCTATCGTACGCAGTGTATGGGCCTCTGGGTTTCATGCAGGACACTGTGGCAGAGCGGGCTTTCATGCATGGCTTAGTAGGATTGTAGGCTTTCATAACTCTGAGAAAGCAAGAAGTGTGAGAGTTAGATTTAGAGTTAGTATTATGGTACGGTTTAGGGATGAGGATTAGTGATAGGGTGAGGGCTTAGGGTTAGGGGTTAGGGTTAGGGTTAGGGTTGTTGGTAGGGTGAAGGTTAGGGTTGGCATTTTAGAATTAAGGATGAGGTGTTACGGTTATGGCTAGGGGTTAGGATTAGAATTATGGGATAGGGCTCCTTCTCAGGGTGTTATGCATTAACGTTAATTTAAGGGGATAAGTTAGGGTTACGGGGAGGTTTATGATTTAAGGTGAGCAATAGGATCAGGGTCAGGTGCTATGTTCAGGGTGAGGGTTATCTGTTAGGGGTAGTGTTTATATTTAGCGTACAGGCTCTGTCTGCACTGGGCGGGGGGCTGAGGTTACGGGGATGGGATTGTCCCCGGGAACCCACTCTATCATACGCTAGGTATGGGCTCCTGGTTTCATGCAAGAGAGAGCTGCAGAGCCCCCTTTTACTCATGGCATGGGAGGATTTTAGGCTTTCTAAACTCTAAGAAAGCAAGAAGTCCGAGAATTAGATTTAGGGGTAGGATTATGATAATGTTTAGGGTTAGGGTTAGTGTTAAGGTGGGGTCTTAGGTTTAGGGGTTAGCGTTAGAGGTTAGTGTTAGGTTTAACAGTTACAGTTAGGTTTATGGTTAAGTTTGAGGGTTAGGGTTAAGGTTTGGGTTTAGCGTTTGACACAGGGTTAGGCTTCAGTGTTAGCTTTATGGTTAATGATTAGGATTAGGGTTAGTGTTAGGGTTCATGGTAAGGGTCAAGATTAAGGGTTAGGGTTGGGGTTAGGGTTAGGTTTAGGGTTAGGGGTTAGGGTTAGTCTTAGGGTTAAGGGATAGGATTAGGGTTAAGTGTTGGCTTATGGTTAGGGTTAAAGTTTAGTGTTAGGGTTAATGTTTAGTGTTATGGTCCAGTTTAAGTGTTAGGGTGAGGGTTAACAGTTAGGATTAGGCTTAGGGGTTAGGGATATAGTGAAGGATCAGTGTAAGGGTTAGGTTTAGGGTTCAGGGTTAGGGTTAGCTTTAGGGGTTATGGTTAGTGTTAAGTGTTAGGTTAGTGTCAGGGTTAGGTCTAGTCATGAGGGTAAGGTTTAGGGTTAGCTTTAAGAGCTAGGGTTAGTTTTAATGGTTAGGATTAGGATTACGGTTAAGGGTTAGGGTAATGCGTAGGGATTAGGGTGATGGTGAAGGGTTAGGGCTTTTGTTAGGCATAGCGTTGGGGTTAGAACTAAGGGTTCCTGTCAGTGTTAGGGTTGTAGGCAGCGTTAAGGTTAGGCTTAGCGGTTGAGAATTAGGGTTAGGGATTAGGTGTTACACTTATGACTAGGAGATAGGGTTAGAATTATTGGATAGGGGATGTTCTCAGGGAATGGGTTATGCATTAACGTTAGGATAAGAGGTTAAAATTAGGCTCACGGTGAGGTTTACGTGTTAAGGGGAGAAATAGGAACAGGGTTAGGTGCTATGTTCAGGGTTAGGGTTATCTGTTAAAGGTATTGTTTATGCTTAGTGCACGGGCCCTGTCTACATTAAGCTGGGGCGAGGTTAGGGGGCTGGGATTGTCACCGGGAACCCACTGTATCAGACTCTGGGTATGGGCCCGTGGTTTTCATGCAGGACACAGTGGTAGAGCCTCCTTTCCCACATGGCATGGGAGGATTGCAGGCTTTCTAAACTCTAAGAAAGCAAGAAGTCTGAGAATTAGATTTAGGGTTAGGATTATGGTTAGGGTTCAGGATGAAGTGTAGTGTTATGGTGAGGGGATATGTTTACAGATTAGGGTTACGGTATAAGATTACTGTTAGGTTTAACGGTTACAGTTCGTTTTAGGGTTGAGGTTTGCGGATAGGGTTAAGATGAGGGGTTAGGGTTTGGTACAGGGTTAGGGTTGTGTTAGGTTTAGGGTTGAAGATTAGGATTAGTGTTAGGATTAAAGGTTAGCATGAGAGTTAACGGTTAAGGTTAAGGTTAAGGGATAGGGTTAGGGTTTAGGTTCAGGGTTAAGGGTTAGGGTTAGTTTTAGGGTTAGAGTTATGTGTTAGGATTTGTGTTAGAAGTTAGGGTTAGGTTTACTGTTCACGGTTAGGGTTATGTTTAGGGTTTAGCATTAGGGATAGGGATTAGGTTTAGGGTAAGTGTTTGGAGTTAGTGTTGGGCTTTAGGCTTGGGGCTTAGGTTCAGGGTCAGGGGTTAGGGTTGGTGGTAGGGCTTAGATTTAGCGGTCAGTTTAAGGGCACTGGACCTGGTTAATCTACGGTGACAGGGGTGTGGTCTGAGTCACCACGAAAGCACAACATCATTCCCTGGGCCTTGGGACAAAACCTACATGCAGGACTCAGGCGGAGCCTCATCTCACACATGGCATGGCTGTATTGTAGGCTTCCTTCACTCTGGGAATGGAAGTAGTGTGAGAATTAGGGTTAGGTTTGGGTTTAGGGGTTTCGAGTTAGGGGTTAGGTTTCGAGTCAGGGTCAGGTGCTAGGGATTAGTGGTTAGGGATAGAGTTTGTGTTAGGGCTTAGGTGTTAAGTCTGGGTTAGGGGGCCAGGGTTAGGTTTAGGGTTGTGGTTAGCGTTACGGTTAGGGGTTAGGGTTAAGGGATAGTGTTAGAGTCAGGGTTAATGTTAGGGTGAGGCTTAACAGTTAGGGTTAGGGTTAGGGGGTTAGGGATAGGGTTAGGGTTAAGGGTTAGGTTTATGGTTCAGCTTTAAGGTTAGGATTCGGGGTTAGGATTAGTGTTAACTGTAGGTCAGTGTTGGGGTTAGATATCTAGGCATTAGGGTAGAGGTTAGCGGTAGGGTTAAGTAGGGTTATGTTTAATGGTTAGGATTGGGATTAGCGTGAAGGGTTAGGGTTACGGTTTAGGGGTTATGACTAAGGATCAATGGTTAGGGTTATTTTTGGGCGTAGGGTTAGGGTAAGGGTTTAGGGTTAGGGTTAGGGTTGTTGGTAGGGTGAAGGTAGGGTTGGCATTTTAGAATTAGGGATGAGGTGTTAGGGTTATGGCTGGGGATTAGATTTAGAATTATGGGATAGGGCTTCTTCTCAGGGTGTTATACATTAATGTTAAGATAAGGGGATAATTTAGGGTTTCGGAGAGGTTTATGTTTTAAGGTGAGCAATAGGTTCAGGGTCAGGTTTTATATTGAGGGTGAGGGTTATCTGTTAGGGATAGTGTTTATACTTAGCGTACGGTCCCTGTCTGCACTGGGTGGGGGGCGGGGGTTAGAGGGATGGGATTGTCCCCGGGAACGCACTCTATCATACGCTGGGTATGGGCTCCTGGGTTTCATGCAGGACACAGTGGAAGAGCCCCCTTTTACTCATGGCATGGGAGGATTGTAGGCTTTCTTAACTCTGAGAAAGCAAGAAGTCTGAGAATTAGATTTAGGGGTAGGATTATGGTAATGTTTAGAGAGGAAGATTAGTGTTAGGGTGGCCTCTGAGGGTTAGGGGTTAGCGTTAAAGGTTAGTGTTATTTTTAATAGTTACAGTTACGTTTACGGTTAAGTTTCAGGGTTAGGGTTAAGGTTTGGTTTTAGCGTTTGGCACAGGGTTAGGCTTCAGTGTTAGGTTTATGGTTAAAGATTATGATTAGGGTTAGGGTTAAGGATTAGTGTGAGGGTTAATGGTAAGGGTCAAGATTAAGTGTTACGGTTGGGGTTAGGGTTAGGAATAAGGCTTCGTGTAATGTTTAGGGTTAGAGTTAAGTGTTATGGTTATGGCTAGAGGTTAGGGTTAGGTTTAGGGTTCATGGTTAGGGTTACATTTAGGGGTTCGGGTTACGGGTTAAGTTTAGGGTGAGTGTTTAGTGTTACTGTTGGGCGTTAGGATAAGGGCCGAGGTTTAGGGTTAGGATTTAGGTTTAGTGTTAGGGCTTAGATTTAGTGGTTAGTTTAAGGGCACATGCTCTGTTTAATCTATGGTGGGAAGGGTGCAGACTGGGTCGCCTCAACACCACACCATCGTACCTGGGCCTCGGGCCCAGACCTACATGCAGGACTCAGGCAGAGCCTCTTCTCATTTGTGGCATGGCTCTATTGTAGGCTTGGTCAACTCTGAGAACGGAGGAAGTGTGAGAATTAGGGTTATGGTTAGGGTTATGTGTTTAGGGTTAGAGGTTAGGGTTTGAGTGAAGTTTAGCTGTTAGGAATTAGAAGTTAGGATTAGTGTGTCAGGGGTTAGGTGTTAGGTTTTTGTAAGGGGCTAGCGTTAGATTTAGGGTTACGGTTAATGTTCGGGCGGGTTAGGGGTCAGCCTTAGGGTTAGGCTTACGAGATAGGATTAAGGTAAAGGGTGAAGGCTTAAGATTAGCAGTAAGGGTTAAGGTTAGGGTTAAGGGTTAGGGTTTCGGTCCAAGTTAAGGGTGAGAGTGAGGGTTAACAGTTGCGATTAGGGTAATGGTTTAGGGATAGTAATAGGTTTAAGGGATAGGGTTAGGGTTAGGTTTAGGGTTCGGGGTTAGGGTTAGCATTAGCGGTTAGGGTTAGGGTTAGGGGTTAGGGTTACAGTTAGGGTTAGGTCTAGGCATTATGGTAATGGTTCGTGTTAGGGTTAAGAATTAGGGTTAGGTTTAATTGTTAGGATTATGATCAGTGTAATGGTTAGGGTTAGGGTTAGCGGTTAGAGTTAGGGTTAGTGTTAGGGTTGTTTGTAGGGTGAAGGTAATGTTTAACAGTTGAGAATTAAGGTTAGGGATTAGGTGTTACGGTTATGCTAGGAGTTAGGCTTAGAATTAAGGGATAGGGTTTGTTCTTAGGGTAAGTGTTATTCAATAACATTAGGATAGGGGGTAAAAGTTAGGGTTACAGTGAGGTTTACGTGTTAAGGTGAACAATAACATCAGGGTTAGGTGTTATGTTCAGGGTTAGGGTTATGGGTGAGGTGCAGGGTTTTTGCTTAGGGCATAGGCCCTGTCAGCACTAGCAGGGGGAGTTAGGGGGCCGTGATTGTCCCCAGGAACCCACTCTATTGTACACAGAGTATGGGCTCCTGGGTTTCATGCAGGACACTGTGGTAGAGCCAGCTTTCACGCATGGCTTTGGAGAATTGTAGGCTTTTAAAACTCTGAGATAGCAAGAAGTCTGAGAATTAGATTTAGGGTTAGGATTATGGTTAGAGTTAGGAATGAAGATTAGTCAGGGAGAGGGCTTAGGGTTAGGGCTTAAGCTTCGAGTGAGGATTAGGGGTTAGGGAGTAGGTGTTGGGTTTAGTGATAGGGTTAGGGTTTAGGGGTTAGGGTTGGGTTAGGGGCTAGGGTTAGATTTATGGTGGGGTTATGGTTAGCATTAGGGGTTAGGGTTAGGGTTAAGGGATAGGATAAGGGTTAAGCGTTAAGGCTTAGGGTTAGCGTTAAGTGTTAGGTTTAGTTTTAAGGGTTAGGGTTACAGTTCGAGTTAAGGGTTAGTGTGGGGTTAACAGTTAGGGCTAGGCTTATGGTTTAAGGATAGAGTTAGGTTTAAGGCTTAGGATTAGGGTTCAGTGTTAGGGTTAGCATTAGGGATTAGGGTTAGGGTTAGGGGTTACGTTTACTCTTAGGGTTAGGTCTAGGCGTTAGGGTACGTGTTAGTGTTAGGCTTAAGAGTTAGGGTTAGGTTTAATTGTTAGGATTAGGATCAAGGTTAAGGGTTAGGGTTAAGGTTAGGGGTTAGGGTTAAGTGTCAAGTGTTACGGTTATTTTTAGGTGTACGGTTAGGGTTAGCGGTTAGGGTTAGGGTTAGTGTTAGGGTTGTTTGTAGGGGTAAGGTAATGTTTAGCAGTTTTGAATTAGCCTTAGGGATTAGGTGTTATAATTGTGGCTAGGAGTTAGGGTTAGAATTAAGGGATAGGGGTTGTTCTTAGGGTAAGTCTTATGCATTAACGTTAGGATAACGGGTTCAAGTTAGAGTTATGGTGAGGTTGATGTGTTAAGGTGAGCAATAGTATCAGGGTGAGCTGTGATGTTCAGGGTTAGGGTTATGGGTGAGGGGTAGTGTTTATGCTTATATCACGAGCCCTCCCTGCTCTAGGAGGGGGCTTAGGGGGCTGGGATAGATGCCAGAAGGCACTCTATCATATGCTGGGTATGGGCCCCCTGGTTTCATGCCGGACACAGTGGCCGAGCCTCCTTCTACACATGGCATGGGAGGATTGTAGGCTTTGTAAACTCTGAGAAAGCAAGAAGTCTGAGAATTAAATTTAGGGCTAGGATTAGGGTTAGGGTTAGCAATATAGGTTACTGTTATGGTGAGGGCTTAGGGTTAGGGGTTTCGGTTAGGGTCAGGGTTAAAGGTTAGTGTTAGGTTTAACAGTTACAGTTAGGTTTAGGGTTAAGCTTTAAGGTTTACGGTTAGGGTTAAGATTAGGGGTTAGGTTTTGGTACAGGGTAAGGGTTAAGTGCTAGGTTTAGGCTTAAAGATTAGGATTAGGGTTAGGGTTAAGGTTTAGTGTGAGGGTTAACGGTTAGGGTTAAGGTTAAGTGTTAGGGTTATGGGTTAGGGTTAGGGTTAAGTGTTCATGTTAGGTTTAGGGTTAGAGTTAAGTGTTATGGTTAGGGTTAGGGGTTTGGGTTAGGTTTAGGGTTCATGGTTAAGGTTACATTTAGGGGTTAGGTTTAGGGTAAGCGTTTAGTGTTAGTGTTGGGCATTAGGGTCAGGGCTTAGGTTTAGGGTTAGGGGTTAGGGTCAGTGTTTGGGCTTTGATTTAGCGGTTAGTTTAAGGGTACAGGGCCTGTGTAATCTATGGTGAGAAGGGTGCAGAATGTTTCCATGCGACATCACACCATCGGATCCTGGGCCTTTGGCCCAGACCTACTTGCAGGACTCATGCAGAAACTCTACTCACGCATTGCATGGTTGTATTTTAAGCTTGGTTAACTCTGAGAATGGAAGTAGTGTGAGAAATAGGGTTATGGTTAGGGTTAAGGGTTTGGTGTTAGGGGTTAGGGTTCAAGTGAGGTTTAGTGGTTAGGGACTAGGATTTAGGGTTAGTGTTAGGGTTAGGGGTTAGGGGTTAGGGGTTAGTTTTGCGTTAGGGGCTAGGGTTAGATTTATGGTTGGGGTTAGTGTTAGGGTTAGGATTAGGCATCAGGGTTAGTGTTAGGGTTAAAGGATAGGATTGGGGTTAAGTGTTAAGGCTTAGGGTTTGTGTTAAGTGTTAGGGTTGGGGTTTAGGCTTAGGGTTACGGTTCGAGTTAAGCTCTAGGGTGAGGGTTAAAGATTAGGCTTAGGATTATTGGTTAGGGATAGAGTTATGTTTAAGGGTTAGGGATAGGGTTAGGTTTAGGGTTCAGTGTTAAGGTTAGCATTAGGGGTTAGGGTTAGGGGTTAGGCGTAGTGATGTATTAAGGGCTATGGTTAGAATTAGGATTGGGGTTAGTGTTAGGTTTAGGGTTAGGGGTTAGGTTTAGGGTTAAGGGATAGGATTATGGTTAAGGGTTGGGCGTAGGTTTAGGGTTAAAATTTAGTGTTAGGGTTAAGATTTAGTGTTAGGGTCCGGTTTAAGGGTTAGGGTGAGGGTTAACGGTTAGGGTTAGGGTTAGGGGTTAGGGATATAGTTAGTATTAAGTGTTAGGGTTAGGTTTAGGGTTCAGGGTTAGGGTTAGCTTTAGGGGTTATGATTAGGGTTAGGTGTTAGTTTAGTGTTAGTGTTAGGTCTAGGCGTCAGGGTAAGGTTTAGGGTTAGGGTTAAGAGCTAAGTTTGGGTTTAGTGGTTAGGATTAGGATTAGGGTTAGGAGTTAGGGTAAAGGGTCAAGGGTTAGCATTATTTTTAGCCATAGCTTTGGCGTTAGGAGTAAGGGTTAGGTTCAGTGTTAGGGTAACAGTCGGTTACCGTAACAGTAACTACGTAGGGTAACAGTTAGTGTTAGTGGTTTAGAATTAGGGTTAGGGATTAGTTGTTACAGTTATGACTAGGAGATAGGGTTAGAATTATGGGATAGGGGTTATTCTCAGGGTAAGTGTTATGCATTAACGTTAGGATAAGAGGTTAAAGTTCAGGTTACAGTGAGGTTTACATTCTAAGGTGAGCAATAGAATCAGGGTTAAACGTTATTTTCAGGGTTAGAGTTTTGGGTGAGGTGTAGAGTTTATGCTTAGGACACCGGCCTTGTCTGCATTAGGCGGGGGGCGGGAGTTAGGGGGCTGGGATTGTCACCAGGAACCCACTCTATCGTACTCTGGTTATGGGCCCCAGCGGTTCATTCAGGACACAGTGGAAGAGCCTCCTTTCACGCATGGAATGGGAGGATTGCAGGCTTTCTAAACTCTAAGAAAGCAAGAAGACTGAGAATTAGATTTAGGGTTAGGGTTAGGGTTCGGGTTAAGGATCAAGGTTAGTGTTAGGGTGAAGGCTTAGAGTTAGGGGTTACGGGTAGCGTTACAGGTTACTCTTAGTTTTAACCATTACAATTAGGTTCAGGGTTAAGGTTTACGGTTAGGTTTAAGGTTAGGGTTTAGGGTTTGGTACAGGATTAGGGTTAAATATTAGGTTTAGGATTAAAGATTACGATTAAGGTTAGGTTTAAAGGTTAGTGTGAGGGTTAACAGTCAGGGTTAAAGTTAAGAGTTAGGGTTAGGGTTAGTGTTAGGATTAAGGGTTCATGTTAGGTTTAGGGTTAGAGTTAAGTGCTATGGTTAGCGCTCGAGGTTAGGGTTAGGTTTAGGGTTCACAGTTAGGGTTATGTTTAGGGGTTAGCATTAGGGTTAGGGATTAGCTTTAATGTAAGAGTTTAGAGTTAGTGTTGGGCTTTAGGCTCAGGGCTTAGGTTTAGGGTCAGAGGTTAGGGTTGATGTTAGGGCTTAGATTTAGCGGTTACTTTAAGGGCAAAGGACCTGTTTATTCTACAGTGAGAGGGGTTAGGGTTAGGGTTAGGGTTGGCATAAGGGTTACAGTTAGATTTAACCTTGGGGTTAGTGTTAGGGTTAGGGGTTAAAAACACCTACAGCCAGCCCTAACCCGATTTCTCACACTTCTTCCATTCTCAGAGTTAACCAAGCCTACAATACAGCCATGTCATGCGTGAGAAGAGGCTCCACCTGAGCCCTGTATGTAGGTCTTGGCCCAAGGCCCAGCGTATGGTGGTGTCGTGTCGCAGCGACCCTGTGCACCACTCTCACCATAGATTAAACAGGTCCTGTGCCCTTAAACTAACCGCTAAATCTCAGCCCGAACACTAATCCTAACCCCTAACCCGAAAAGTTATCCTTAACCCTAACTGTTAACACTCAAACTAACCCTTAACTCTAACCCTAGTCATGATCTTTAACCCTAACCCTAACACTTAACCCTAACCCTGTACCAAACCGTAACCCCTAAGCTTAACCCTAACCCTAAACCTAAACCCTAAGTCTAACTGTAACTGTTAAACCTAACAGTAACTTTTAACCCTAAAACTAACCCTATCCCCTTACCCGAAGCCCTCACCCTAAGATTAAACTTCATCCCTAACCATAACGATAATCCTAACCCTAAATCTAATTCTCAGACTTCTTACTTTCTTAGAGATTGGAAAGCTTACAATCCTCCTTTACCATGCGTGAAATCAGGCTCTGCCAGAGTGTCCTACAAGAAACCCATGGGCCCATACCCTGCATACGATAGAGTGGGTTTCTGGTGACAATCGCATCCCCCTCAATCCCACTCCTAGGGCAGACAGGGCCCATACCCTAAGCAAAACCCTACCCCTCACTCATAATTCTAACCCTGATCCTATTGCTCACCTTAACACATAAACCTCACCGTAAACCTAACTTTAACCACTTATTCTAACGTTAATGCATAACACTTATGCTAAGAACAACCCCTATCACTTAATACTAACCCAAACTCCTAGCCATAACAGTAACCCCTAATCCCTAACCCTAATTCTAACCACTAAACATTACCTTAACCCTACAAACAACCCTAATACTAACCCTAACCTTAAACGCTAACCCTAACCTTATCCCTAAACATAACCTTAAAAGTTTACCCTAAACCCTAACCCTATCCCCTAACCCTAAGCCTAACCCTTAATTCTGATCCTAATCCTAACAATTAAACCTAACCCTAACACTAACCCTTACCTTAATGCCTAGACCTAATCTTAGCAGTAAAACTACCTCTAACCCTAACCCTAGACCTTAATCCTAACACTATCCCTAACTTATAACCCTAACTGTTAACCCTCATCCTAACCCTTAACTCGGACCATAACCCTAACCCTTAACCCTAACCCATCCCTTAATGCTAACCCTAAGCCTTAACCCTTAACCCTAATCCTATCCCTTAACCCTAACCCTAACCCCTAACCCTAACCCTACCCCAACCCTAAATCTAACCCTAGTCCCTAACCCAACCCTAACCGTTAACCCCTAATGCTAACATTAACCCTAACCCCTAATCCCTAACCCCTAACCCTCACTCGAACACTAACCCCTAACCCCAAACACCTAACCCTAATCATAACCATAATTCTCACACTTCCTCCATTCTCAGAGTTAGCCAAGCCTACAATAAAACCATGCCATGCGTGAGAAGAGGCTCTGCCTGAGACCTACATGTAGGTCTGGGCCCAAGGCCTAGGGTACGATGGTGTGGTGTGGCGATGACCCATTCCGCACACTTCTCACCATAGATTACACAGGTCCTGTGCCCTTAAAATAACCTCTAAATCTAAGCCCTAACACTAACTCTAACACTAACCCCTAACCCTAAACTTAAGCCCTGACCCTAACGCCCAACACTAACATTAAACCCTTACCCTATTCCTAACCCATAACCCTACTGCCTAAACGTAACCCTAATGATGAATCCTACCCCTAACCCTAACCCCAAACCCTAAGCCCTCACCCTAACACTAATCTTCATCCCTAAACCGTGCCGTAATCCTAACCCGAAATCTAATTCTCAGAGTTTTGAAAGCCTACAATCCTACTAAGCCATGCATGAAAGCCCGCTCTACCACAGTGTCCTGCATGAAACCCAGAGGCCCATACACTGCGTACTAAAGAATGGGTTCCCAAGGATCATCACAGATCCCTAACTTCGCCTCCTAGTGCATACAGGGCCCGTGCCCTAAGGATAAACCCTACCCTTCACCCATAACCCTAACCCAGAACATAACACCTAACCCTGATCCTACTGCTCACCTTAACAGGTAAAGCTCACCGTAACCCTAACTTTAAGCCCTTATCTTAACGTTAATGCATGACACCCTGAGAACAAGCCCTATACCGTAATTCTAACCCTAACTCCTAGCCATAACCATAACACCTAATCCCTAATTGTGAAACGCCAACCCTAACCTTAACCCTCCGAACAACACTAACAATAACCCTAACCCCTTACGCTAACCCTACACATAAAAATAACCCTAACCGTTGATCCTTAGTCATAACCCCTAACCTTAACCCTAACTCTTCACGCTAATCCCAATCCTAACCATTAAACATAACCCTAACTCTTAACCCTAACCCTAACCTTTACCCTAATGCCTAGAGATCTAAACCCAACACTGACCTACAGTTAACACTAACGCTAACCCCCTAATGCTAACCTTAAACTTGAACCATAGCCTTGACCCTTAACCCTAAACCTATCCCTAACCCCCTAACCCTAACTGTTAACCCTGACTCTAACCCTTAACCCTGACCCTAACCCTAAACCTGAACCCTAACCCTAAGCCTAACCCTTAACCCTAACCCTATCCCTTAACCCTAACGCCTAACCCTAACGCTAACTCCAAACCTAAACCTTACCCTGGCCCCCTAACCAGACTTAACACATAACTCGTAACACTAACTCTAACCCTAATCACTAATCCCTACCACTTAACCCTGACTCGAAACCGAACCCCTAACTCGAAACCCCTAACCCCAACCCTAACCCTAATTCTCACACTACTTCCATTCCCAGAGTGAAGCAAGCCTACAATACAGCCATGCCATGTGTGAGATGAGGCTCCGCCTGAGTCCTGCATGTAGGTCTTGTCCCAGGGCCCAGGGAATGATGTTGTGCTTTCGTGGTGACTCCGACCGCACCCCTCTCACCGTAGATTAACCAGGTCCTGTGCCCTTAAACTGACCGCTAAATCTAAGCCCTACCACCAAACCTAACCCCTGACCCTGAACCTAAGCTGCGAGCCTAAAGCCCAACAGTAACTCTAAACCCTTACCCTAAACCTAATCCCTAACCCTAATGCTAACCCCTAAACGTAACCCTAACCATGAACAGTAAACCTAACCCTAACCTCTAACACAAACCATAACACATAACTCTAACCCTAAAACTAAACCTAACCCTTAACCCTAAACCTAAACCCTAACCCTAACTCTTAACCTTAACCCTAACGGTTAACTCTCACACTAACCTTTAATCCTAACCCTAATCCTAATCTTCAACCCTAAACCTAACATTTAACCCTAACCCTGTACCTAACCCTAACCCTATACCAAAAACTAACCCCTCATATTAACCCTAACTGTAAACCTCAACCCTAAACTGAACTGTAACCATTAAACCTAAGAGTAACCTTTAACCCTGACCCTAATCCCTAACCCAAAGCCCTCACCCTAACCCTAAACTTCATCCTTAACCCTAACCATAATCCTAACCCTAAATCTAATTCTCAGACTTCTTGCTTTCTTAGAGTTTAGGAAGCCTGCAATCCTCCCATGCCATGCGTGAAAGGAGGCTCTACCACTGTGTCCTGCATGAAACCCACGGGCCCATAACCAGAGTACGATACAGTGGGATCCTGGTGACAATCCCAGCCCCCTAACCTCCCCCCGCCCTTTCCTAAGGCAGACATAGCCCGTGCGCTAAGCATAAACAATACATGTAACAGATATCCCTCACCCTGAACATAACACCTAACCCTGTTCCTATTTCTCCCCTTAACACGTAAAACTGACCGTGAGCCTAACTTTAACCTCTTATCCTAACGTTAATGCATAACCCATTCCCTGAGAACAACCCCTATCCCATAATTCTAACCCTATCTCCTAGTCAAAACTGTAACACCTAATCCCTAACCCTAATTCTAAACCGCTAACCCTAACCGTAACCCTGCCTACAACCCTAACACTGAAAGTAACCCTTACTTCTAATCCCAACGCTATGCCTAACAGAAACCCTTAACCCTTGACCCTAACCCCTAAGCCTTACCCTAACCCTTAAACCTAATCCTAATCTTAACCATTAAACCTAACCCTAGCTCTTAAAGCTAACCCTAAACCTTACCCTCACGACTAGACCCAACCCTGACAGTAACCTAACACCTAACCGTAACCCCTAAAGTTAACCCTAACCCTGAACCCTAAACCTAACCCTAACACTGAACCCTCACTATATCCCCAACCTCTAAGCCTAATCCTAACCGTGAACCCTCACCCTAACACTTACAGTGGACCATAACACTAAACATTAACCCTAATACTAAAATTTAACCCTAACCCTGAGCCCAACCCTTAACCCTAATCCTATCCTTTTACCCTAACCCTAACGCTAACACTAACCCCAATCCTAATTCTAACCATAACCTTTCATAAAACACTAACTCCTAACCCTAACACTTACCAAATACCCTAATCGCTAATGCCTATCACTAACGCTTAACCTTTACCGTAACCGTTAACACTCACCCTAACTCTTAACACTGACCCTAACCTTAACCTTTAATCTAAGCGTAACCCTTAACCCTAACAGTAAGAAAAACCCTTACGCCAATCTTATCCCTTATCCCTAACCTTAACACTACAGCTAAACATAACCCTAACCATTGATACTTAAACCTTTCCCCTAACACTTACTTTTACCCCAAACCCTAACCTTAATCCTAAGCATTAAACCTAACCCTATCTCTTAATCCTTACTCTAACGCCTAGATCTAACCCTAAATGTAACCTATCACCTAATCCTAACCTTAAGCACTAATGCTAATTCTAACCCTGAACCCTAAACCTACCCGTAACCCTTAACACTAACCCTATCCGTAAACCTTAACCCTGACCCTAACCATTACCCGCACCCAAACATTTAACCCTGACCCTAACCCTAATCCTTAATGATAACCCTAACACTAAACACTAACCCTAAGCCCAACACTTAACCCTAATCCTATCCCTTAACCCTAAGCCTAACCCTAACACCTAACCCTAAACCTAAGCCTAACCCCAACCTGAACCATTAATCTTGACCCTTACCATTAACCCTCACACTAACCCTAATCCTAATCTTTAACCATAAAGCTAACACTGAAGCCTACCCCTGTTCCAAACGCTAAACCCAAACCTTAACCCTAACCCTGAAACTTAACCGTAAACCTAACTGTAACTGTTAAACCTAACACTAACTTTTAACTCCAACCCCTAACCTAAGACCCCACCCTGACACTAATCTTCATCCCTAAACATTACCATAATCCTACCCCTAAATCTAATTCTCAGACTTCTTGCTTTCTCAGAGTTTAGAAAGCCTACAATCCTCCCATGCCATGAGTAAAAGGGGGCTCTGCCACTGTGTCCTGCATGAAACCCAGGAGCCCATAACCAGCGTACGATAGAGTGGGTTCTCGGCGACAATCCCATCCCCCTAACCCCCGCCCCCCGCCCAGTGCAGACAGAGCCCGTACGCTAAGTATAAACACTACCCCTAACAGATAACCCTCACCCTGAACATAATACCTAGCCCTGATCCTATTGCTCAGCTTAAAACATAAACCTCTCCGTAACCCTAACTTAGCCCCTTAACTTAACGTGAATGCATAACACCTTGAGAAGAAGCCCTATCCTATAATTCTAATCCTAAACCATAGTCATAACCATAACACCTCATCCCTAATTCTAAAATGTCAACCCTAACCTTCACCCTACCAACAACCCTAAACCTAACCCTAACCCCTAACCCTAAGCCCTCACCCTAACACTAATCTTCATCCCTAAACCGTGCCGTAATCCTAACCCAAAATCTAATTCTCAGACTCCTTGCTTTCTCAGAGTTTTGAAAGCCTACAATCCTACTAAGCCATGCATGAAAGCCGGCTCTGCCACAGTGTCCTGCATGAAACCCAGAGGCCCATACACTGCGTACGATAGAGTGGGTTCCTAGCGACCATCACAGATCCCTAATTTCGCCTCCTAGTGCATACAGGGCCCATGCCCTAAGGATAAACCCTACCCCTCACCCATAAGCCTAACCCAGAACATAACACCTAACCCTGATCCTACTGCTCACCTTAACAGGTAAAGCTCACCGTAACCCTAACTTTAACCCCTTATCTTAAGGTAAATGCATGACACCCTAGAACAAGCCCTATACCGTAATTCTAACCCTAACTCCTAGCCATAACCATAACACCTAATCCCTAATTGTGAAACGCCAACCCTAACCTTAACGCTACGAACAACACTAACACTAACCCTAACCGCTTATGCTAAACCTATGCCCAAAAATAACACTAACCGTTGATCCTTAGTCATAACCCCTAACCTTAACCCTAACCCTTAACCCTAATCCCAATCCTAACCATTAAACATAACCCTAACAATTAACCCTAACCCTAACCTTTACCCTAATGCCTAGAGATCTAACCCCAACACTGACCTACAGGTAACACTAACGCTAACCCCCTAATGCTAACCTTAAACCTGAACCATACACCTGACCCTTAACCCTAAACCTATCCCTAATCCCGTAACCCTAACCCTAACTCTTCACCCTCACCCTAACCCTTAACCCTGACCCTAACCCTAAACCTGAACCCGAAACCTAAGCCTAATCCTTAACCCTAACCCTATGCCTTAATCCTAACCCCTAACCCTAACGCTAACTCCAAACCTAAAACTTACCATGGCCCCCTAAAGCAGACTTAACACTTAACCCGTAACACTAACTCTAACCCTAACCACTAATCCCTACCACCTAACCCTGAGTCAAAACCTAACCCCTAACTTGCAACCCCTAACCCCAACCCTAACCCTAATTCTCACACTACTTCCATTCCCAGAGTGAAGCAAGCCTACAATACAGCCATGCCATGTGTGAGATGAGGCTCCGCCTGAGTCCTGCATGTAGGTTTTGTCCCAAGGCCCAGGGAATGATGTTGTGCTTTGTGGTGACTCCGAACAGACCCCTCTCACCATAGATTAAACAGCTCCTGTGCCCTTAAACTGACCGCTAAATCTAAGCCCTACCACCAACTCTAACCCCTGACCCTGAACCTAAGCCCCGAGCCTAAAGACGAACACTAACTCTAAACCCTTACCCTAAACCTAATCCTTAACCCTAATGCTAACCCCTAAACGTAACCCTAACCCTGAACAGTAAACCAAACCCTAACCTCTAACACAAACCCTAACACATAACTCGAACCCTAAAACTAACCCTAACCCTTAACACTAAACCTAAACCCTAACCCTAACTCTTTTTTTTTTTTTTTTTTTTGTTGAGACAGAGTCTCACTTTGTTGCCCAGGCTAGAGTGAGTGCCATGGCGTCAGCTTAGCTCACAGCAACCTCAGACTCCTCGGCTTAAGCGATCCTACTGCCTCAGCCTCCCGAGTAGCTGGGACTACAGGCACGCGCCACTATGCCCGGCTAATTTTTTCTATATAGATTTTTAGTTGTCCATATAATGTCGTTCTATTTTTAGTAGAGACGGGGTATCGCTCAGGCTGGTCTCGAACTCCTGACCTTGAGCAATCCACCCGCCTCGGCCTCCCAGAGTGCTAGGATTACAGGCGTGAGCCACCGTGCCCGGCCCCTAACCCTAACTCTTAACCTTAACCCTAACCGTTAACTCTCACGCTAACCTTTAATCCTAACCCTAATCCTAATCTTCAACCCTAAACCTAACACTTAACCCTAACCCTGTACCTAACCCTAACCCTATACCAAACCCTAACCCCTCATCTTAACCCTAACCATAAACCTCAACCCTAAATCGAACTGTAACTGTTAAACCTAAGAGTAACCTTTAACCCTAACCCTAATCACTAACCCTAAGCCCTCACCCTAACACTAAACTTCATCCTTAACCCTAACCATAATCCTAACCCTAAATCTAATTCTCAGACTTCTTGCTTTCTTAGAGTTTAGAAAGCCTGCAATCCTCCCATGCCATGCGTGAAAGGAGGCTCTACCACGGTGTCCTGCATGAAACCCACGGGCCAATACCCAGAGGACGATACAGTGGGATCCTGGTGACAATCCGAGCCCCCGAACCTCCTCCCCCGCCTAATGCAGACAGGGCCCGTGCGCTAAGCATAAACAATACCTGTAACAGATATCCCTCACCCTGAACATAACACCCAACCCTGTTCCTATTTCTCCCCTTAACACGTAAACCTCACCGTGCGCCTAACTTTAACCTCTTATCCTAACGTTAATGCATAACCCATTTCCTGAGAACAACCCCTATACCATAATTCTAACCCTATCTCCTAGTCATCACTGTGACACCTAATCCCTAACCCTAATTCTAAACCGCTAACCTTAACCGTAACCCTACCTACAACCCTAACACTGACAGTAACCCTTACTTCTAACCCCAACGCTATGCCTAACAAAAACCCTAACCCTTCACCCTAACCCCTAAGCCTTACCCTAACCCTTAACCCTAATCCTAATCCTAACCATTAAACCTAACCCTAGCTCTTAAAGCTAACCCTGAACCTTACCCTCACGACTAGACCTAACCCTGACACTAACCTAACACCTAACCCTAACCAGAACCCCTAAAGCTAACCCTGAAACCTATTCCTAACCCTAGCAGTAAACTTTAACCCTAAACCTAAGCCCAATCCGTAACCCTAATCCTATCCTTTTACCCTAAAACTAACCCCTAAACCTAACCCCTATACCTCACCCTAACTCTAACCCCAATCCTAATTCTAACCATACCCCTTCATAAAACACTAACTCCTAACCGCTAACCCTAACACTAACCAAAAACCCTAATCACTAATCCCTAACCCTAACGCTTAACCTTTACCCTAACCGTTAACCCTCACCCTAAATCTTAACACTGACCCTAACCTTAACCTTTAACTCCAAGCCTAACCCTTAACCCTACAGTAAGGAAGACCCTTAATGCTAATGGGATCCCTTATCCCTAACCCTAACACTACAGCTAAAAATAACCCTAACCTTTGATCCTTAAACCTAACCCCTAACACTTACTTTAACCCCAAACCCTAACCCTAATCCTAAGCATTAAACCTAACCCTATCTCTTAACCCTTACTCTAACGCCTAGATCTAAACCTAAATGTAACCTACCACCTAATCCTAACCTTAAGCCCTAATGCTAACTCTAACCCTGAACCCTAAACCTACCCGTAACCCTTAACACTAACCCTATCCGTAAACCTTAACCCTGACCCTAATCATTACCCGCACCCAAACATTTAACCCTGACCCTAACCCTAATCCTTAACGATAACCCTAACACTAAACCCTAACCCTAAGCCCAACACTTAACCCTAATCCTATCCCTTAACCCTAAGCCTAACCCTAACCCCTAACCCTAAACCGAAGCCTAACCCCAACCTGAACCATTAATCTTGACCCTTACCATTAACCCTCACACTAACACTAATCCTAATCTTTAACCATAAAGCTAACATTGAAGTCTTCCCCTGTGCCAAACGCTAAACCCAAACTTAACCCTCACCCTGAAACTTAACCATAAACCTAACTGTAACTGTTAAACCTAACACTAACTTTTAACCCCAACCTCTAACCCAAGACACCACCCTGACACTAATCTTCATCCCTAAACATTACCATAATCCTACCCCTAAATCTAATTCTCAGACTTCTTGCTTTCTCAGAGTTTAGAAAGCCTACAATCCTCCCATGCCATGAGTAAAAGGGGGCTCTGCCACTGTGTCCTGCATGAAACCCAGGAGCCGATACCCAGCATACGATAGAGTGGGTTCCCGGGGACAATACCATCCCCCTAAACCCCGCCCACCTCCCAGTGCAGACAGGGCCTGTATGCTAAGTATAAACACTACCCCTAACCAATAACCCTCACCCTGAACATAACACCTAACCCTGATCCTATTGCTCACCTTAAAACATAAACCTCCCCGTAACCCTAACTTAGCCCCTTAACTTAACGTGAATGCAAAACACCTTGAGAAGAAGCCCTATCCCATAATTCTAATCCTAAACCATAGTCATAACCGTAACACCTCATCCCTAATTCTAAAACGTCAACCCTAACCTTCACCCTACCAACAACCCTAACCCTAACCCTAACCCCTAACCCTAAGCCCTCACCCTAACACTAATCTTCATCCCTAAACCGTGCCGTAATCCTAACCCGATATCTAATTCTCAGACTTCTTGCTTTCTCAGAGTTTTGAAAGCCTACAATCCTACTAAGCCATGCATGAAAGCCGGCTCTGCCACAGTGTCCTGCATGAAACCCAGAGGCCCATACACTGCGAACGATAGAGTGGGTTCCCAGCGACCATCACAGATCCCTAACTTCGCCTCCTAGTGCATACAGGGCCCGTGCCCTAAGGATAAGCCCTACCCCTCACCCATAACCCTAACCCAGAACATAACACCTAACCCTGATCCTACTGCTCACCTTAACAGGTAAAGCTCACCGTAACCCTAACTTTAACCCCTTATCTTAACGTTAATGCATGACACCCTGAGAACAAGCCCTATACCGCAATTCTAACCCTAACTCCTAGCTATAAACATAACACCTAATCCCTAATTCTGAAACGGCAACCCTAACCTTAACCCGACCAACAACACTAAAACTAACTCTAACCCCTTACCCTAACCCTACGCCTAAAAATAACCCTAACCGTTGATCCTTAGTCATAACCCATAACCTTAACCTTAACCCTTAAGCCTAATCCCAATCCTAACCTTTAAACATAACCCTAACTCTTAACCCTAACCCTAACCTTTGCCCTAATGCCTAGAGATCTAAACCCAACACTGATCTACAGTTACACTAAACCTACCCTCTAATACTAACCTTAAACCTGAACCATAAACCTAACCCTTAACCCTAACCCTATCCCTAACCCCCTTACACTAACTCTAACTGTTAACCCTCACCCTAACCCTCAAACCTGACCCTAAACTTAAACCTTAATCCTAACCATGCGTGAGATGAGCCTCTGCCTTTGTCCTGCATGACAGTTGAAGCCCAACACCCAGGGTACGATGAAGTGGGGAGCCAGCCTTGCTCCACAACCACAGTGCCCCGTACATTAGACAGGGCCCGTGCCCTAACACACACCGTTAAACGTAAGCCCTAACCCTATCTCTAAACCAAACCCTTAGTAAGCCCTGAATCTAACTCCTAACAGTAACCCTAATCCCTGACCCTTACTCTTGCCTCTCACCGTAAACCTAAACCCAACCACTAAACATAATCCTATTCTCTAACCCTAACAGTAATCCTAACCCTAATTCTAACCTAAAACCCTAACCCCTAAACCTAATCCTAGTCCCTAACACCTAACCTTACCCTAAACCCAATTCCAATTCTCAGACTTCTTCAATTCAAAAACTTAAAAAAGCCTACAATCCACCAATGCCGTGTCTGAGATGAGGGTCCGCCCCTATGTCCTGCATGACAGGCAGGCGCCAATGCCCAGGGTACTATGGAGTGGGGTCCGGGGGTCTGGAGGCTTGCTAAACTCCAGTTTGGAAGAATTGCTATAGTCATATATAGGGATGCTTACATTTACTGATAGAAAGCAACTATTGGTGTGTGATTTGTAGGCTTGCATTACTCTAGTTTGGATGAAGAAGCTGAATCATATATAGGAATATTAGCTTTGAGTTAGAGGAAGCATCTATGGGGGGTGCTTTTTTGGCTTGTTAAACTCTGGTTTGGAAGAAGTTCGAGAGTCTTATATAGGAACGATATCATTCATTCAGAGAAAGCAATTATAGGGAGTTGGTTTGTAGGCTTGCTAAGCTCTAGTTTGGAGGAAGGCGAGAGTCATATATAGGAACGCTTACATTCACATAAAGCGTCTACGGGGGGACGGTTTCTAGGCTTCCTAAACTCTAGCTTGGAAAAAGAGGACAGTTATGTATAGGAACTCTCGGCGGGGGATTTGTGGCATTGCTAAAACCTTAGATTGGAAAAGTTGCGAGAGTCATACATAGGAATGTTAACATTCACTCAATGAAAGCAACTATAAGGGGTGCTTTCCAGGCTGGCTACACTCTAATTTGGAAAAAGTGCGACAGTCATATATAGGAAGGCTTATATTCACTCAGACAAAGCAATTATGTGTAGGTGTATAGTAGGCATGCTAACTCTAGTTTGGAAAATTTCGAGAGCCATGTATAGGAAAGCTTACAGTAACTTAGAGAAAGCAACGAACGGGGGTGGAGTGTAGGCTTGCTAAACTCTAGTTTGGAGGAAGTGCCATAGTCCTATATAGGAACGCTTAAATTCGTTCAGAGAAAACAGCTGTCGGGGATTGGTTTGTAGACATAACTCAAGTTTGGAAGAAGTGCGAGAGACATATATAGGAATGTTTACATTGACTCAAAGAAAGCAACTATGGGGGAGTGTTATTTTGGCATGCCAGATGCTAGTTAGGAAGAAGTACAAGACTCATATATAGGAACGCTTACATTCACACACCGAGAGCAACTACGGAGTAGTGTCAGGTAGACATGTTAAAGTCTAGCTTGGGAGAAGTTCCAGAGTCCTATATAGGAAAGGTAACAGCCACTTTGAAAAAGCAAGTCTTGGCGGGTGGTTTGTAGGCCTGCAAAACCCTGTTTTGGTTGAAGTGTGAGAGTCATATATGAGAACGCTTACATTCCCTCAGAGAAAGCAACGATGGGGTTGTTTGTAGGCTTACTAAACTGCAGTTTGGAAGAAGCACGAGAATCACATATAGGAACACATACATTTTGACGCACTGAAAGTAACTATGGGGTGGTGTTTTATAGGCATGCTAAACTCTAGTTTGGACGAAGTTTGAGAATCACATATAAGAAAGCTTACAGTCACTTAGAGAAAGCAAATCTCTGGGTGTGGAATGTAGGCCTGCTAAACTCTATTTTGGTTTAAGAGTGAGAGTCATATATGGGAAGGCTTACATTCCCTCAGAGAAAGCAACGACGACGTGGTGGTTTGTAGGCATACTAAACTCTAGTTTGGAAGAAGTGGGAGAATGATATATGGGAACGCTTACATTCACGTAGAGAAAGCAATTATGGGGTGGCGTTTTTGTAGCCATGCTAATCTCTAGTTTGGAAGAAGTTAAGGAGTAATATATAGGAAAGGTTACAGTCATAGAAACCAACTCTCGGGGGATGTTTTGTACACCTGCAAAACTCCAGTTTGGAAGAAGGGGGAGAGTCATATTGGGGACCGCGTGCATTCACTCAGAGAAATCAACAATGGGATTGTGATTTGTAGGCATAGTCAACTCTAGTTTGGAAGAAGTACGAGAATCGTATATAGGAACGCTTACCTTCACGCAGAGAAAGCAACTATGGAGTGATGTTTGTATGCCTACTAAAATATAGTTTGGAGGAAGTTTGAGAGTCATATCTGGGAAGCTTACAGTCACTTAGAGAAAGCAACTCTCGGGGGGTGTTTCGTAGGCCTGCTAAACTCTATTTTCAATGAAGTGTTAGAATAATATATGGGAACTCAGTGAAAGCAACGTCGTGGTTGTGGTTCCTAGGCATACTAACCTGTAATTTGGAAGAAGCAAGAGAATCACATGTAGAGCCGCTTACATTCCGGCACCGAAAACAACTATGGGGTGGTGTTTTGTAGGCTTGCAAAACTCTAGTTTGGATGAAGTTTGAGAGTCATATATAGGAAAGTTTACAGTCACGTAGAGAAAACAACTCTCTGGGTGTGGAATGTAGGCCTGCTAAACTCTATTTTGGTTGAAGTGTGAGAGTCATATATGGGAACGCTTACATTCACTCAGAGAAAACAACTTTTGGGTGGTGGTTTGTAGGGCATACTAAACTGTAGTTTGGAAGAAGTACGAGAGTCCTATATAGGAACACTTACATTCACGCAGAGAAAGCACTTATAGCGTCAGGTTTTGTAGGCATGATAAACTGCAGTTTGGAAGAAGTTGGAGAACCTTATACAGGAATGATTACCATCACCTAGGGAAAGCAACTCTCGGGAGATTGTTTGTACACATGCTAAACTCTAATTTGGATGAAGTGTGAGAGTCAAACATGGGACCGCTTACATTCCCTCAGAGAAACAACATTGGGCTGGTTTTTGTAGGCATACTAAATAGTTTGGAAGAAGTACGAGAATGATATTTGGGAACGTTTACATTCACCCAGAGAAAGCAACTACGGGGTGGTGTTTTGTAAGCATGCTATAGTTTGGAAGAAGTTCTAAACCTGAACAGTCACTTAGAGAAAGCAACTCTTGGTGGGTGATTTTTAGGTCTGCTAAATTGTATTTTGAAAGAAGTACCAGAGTCATATATACTAATGCTTACATTCATGCAAAGAAAAAACTATGGGGTGATGTTTTGTGGGCATGTTAACCTGTAGTTTGGAAGAAGTTGGAGAGTCTTATTTAGGAAAGCTTACAGTCACCTAGAGAAAGCAACTCTCGGGAGATCCTTTCTTGGCCTGCTAAACTCTACTTTGCATCAATTGTGAGAGTCAAACATGGGAATGCTTTCATTCATTCAGAGAACGCAACGTTTGGGTGGTGGTTTGTAGGCATTCTAAACTGTATTTTGGAGGAAGTACGAGAGTCATATATCTGAACGCTTACATTCAGGCAGAGAAAGCCACTCTGGGGTCGTATTTTGTTGGCATGCTAAACTGTGGTTTGGAAGAAGTTCGAGCGTCTTATATAGGAAAGATTACAGTGACACAGAGAAAACAACTCTCGGAAGTTTATTGGTAGGCCTGCTAAACTCTAATTTGGATGAAATGTGAGAACGCTTGCATTCATTCACTCAGAGAAAGAAACATTATCGTGATGGTTTGAAGGCATAATAACTGTCGTTGGGAAGAAGTAGGAGAGTCATATATATGAACGGTTACATTCACGCAGAGAAAGCAACTGTGGGGTGGCGCAGGTATGCATGTTAATCTGTAGTTTGGAGGAAGTGCGAGAGTCATATCTGGGGAAAATTACAGTCACTTAGAGAAAGGAACCATTTTGGGCTGGTTTGTAGATCTGCTAAATTCTATTTTGGAAACAGAGTGTGAGTCATATATGGGAACGCTTATGTTCACTCAGAGAAAGCAACCACGGTGTGGTGTTTTGTTGGCATGGTGTAGTTTGAAAGAAGTTGGAGATTCTTATATAGGAAAGTTTACAGTCACCTAGAGAAAGCAACTCACGGGGCGTGGTTTGTAGGCCTGCTAAACTCTAATTTAGATGAAGTGAGAGAGGCATATATATGAACGCTTATATTGATGCAGAGAAAGTAACTATGGGGTGGTGTTTTGTAGGCATGCTAAAATATAATTTGGAAGAAGTTCGAAAGCAGACAGTCACTTAGAGAAAGCAACTCTCGGCGGTTCAATTTTCGGTCTGCTAAATTGTATTTTGAAAGAAGTACCAGAGTCATATATACAAACGCTTACATTCATGCAGAGAAAGCAACTGTGGGGTGGTGTTTTCTAGGCATGCTAAACTCTAGTTTGGATGAAGTTTGAGAATCACATATAAGAAAGCTTAGAGTCACTTAGAGAAAGCAAATCTCTGGGTGTGGAATGTAGGCATGCTAAACTCTATTTTGGTTTCAGAGTGAGAGTCATATATGGGAAGGCTTACATTCACTCAGAGAAAGCAACGATGATGTGGTGGTTTGTAGGCATACTAAACTCTAGTTTGGAAGAAGTAGGAGAATGATATATGGGAACACTTACATTCATGCAGAGAAAGCAATTATGGGGTGGATTTTTTGTAGCCATGCTAATCTCTAGTTTGCAAGAAGTTAAAGAGTAATATATAGGAAAGCGTACCGTCATTTATAGAAACCAACTTTCGGGGGATGGTTTGTAGGCCTGCAAAACTCTACTTTGGAAGAAGGGGGAGAGTCATTTTGGGGACTGCGTACATTCACTCAGAGAAATCAACGATGGGGTTGTGGTTTGTAGGCATACTAAACTCTAGTTTGGAAGAAGGACGAGAATCATATATAGGAACGCTTACATTCATGCAGAGAAAGCAACTATGGAGTGATGTTTGTATGCCTACTAAACTATAGTTTGGGGGATGTTCGAGAGTCATATCTGGGATGCTTACAGTCATTTAGAGAAAGCAACTCTTGGGGGGGTGGTTCGTAGGCCTGCTAAACTCTATTTTCAATGAAGTGTTAGAATCATATACAGGAACGCTTACATTCACTCAGAGAAAGCAACGTTGGGGTGGCCGTTTTTGAGCATACTGAACTCTACTTTGGAAGAGGTACGAGAGACATATACAGGAACGCTTTCATTAACACAGAGAAAGCAAATACGGGGTGCTGTAGTGCACGCATGCTAAACTATAGATTGGAAGAAGTTAGAAAGCTGACAGTCACTTAGAGAAAGCAACTCTTGGCGGGTGATTTTTAGGTCTGCTAAATTGTATTTTGAAAGACGTACCAGAGTCATATAGACAAACGCTTACATTCATGCAGAGAAAGAAACTATGGGGTGATGTGTTGTGGGGATGCTAAACTGCAGTTTGGAAGGAGTTCGAGAGTGGTATATAGGATAACTTACAGTCACCTAGAGAAAGCAACACTCAGGACAGCTTTGCAAGCCTGTAAACACTAATTAGCAGCAATTGTGAGAGTCAAACATGGGAACGCTTACATTCACTCAGAGAACACAACGTTTGGGTGGTGAGTTGTAGGCATCATAACTGTAGTTTGGAAGAAGTAGGAGAGTCATATATATGAACGGTTACATTCACGCAGAGAAAGCAACTGTTGGGTGGCGTATGTACGCATGTTAATGTATACTTTGGAGGAAGTTCGAGAGTCCTATCTGGGGAAAATTGCAGTCACTTAGAGAAAGCAACCATCGGGGGCCGTTTTGTAGATCTGCTAAATTCTATTTTGGAAGAAGAGAGAAAGTCATACGTGGGAACGCTTATGTTCACTCAGAGAAATCAACGATGGGGCAGTGTTTCGTTGGCATGCTAAACTGTAGTTTGGAAGAAGTTCGCGAGTCTTATATAAGAAAGCTTACAGTCACCTAGAGAAAGTAACTCTCGGCAGATTGTTTCTAAGCATGCTAAACTCTAATTTGCATCAATTGTGAGAGTCAAACATGGGAACGCTTACATTCACTCAGAGAACGCAACGTTTGGGTGGTGGTTTGTAAGCATTCTAAACTGTATTTTGGAGGAAGTAGGAGAGTCATATATACGAATGCTTACATTCACGCAGAGAAAGCAACTCTGGGGTCGTATTTTGTTGGCATGCTAAACTGTGGTTTGGAAGAAGTTCGAGAGCCTTATATAGGAAAGATTACAGTGACACAGAGAAAACAACTCTCTGTAGTTTTTTGGTAGGTCTGCTAAACTGTAATTTGGATGAAGTGTGAGAACGCTTGCATTCACTCAGAGAAAGAACTTTGTCGTGGTGGTTTGTAGGAATAACAACTGTAGTTCGAAGAAGTAGGAGAGTCATATATGAACGGTTACATTCATGCAGAGAAAGCAACTGTGGGGTGGCGTATGTAATCATCATAATCTGTAGTTTGGAGGAAGTTCGAGAGTCATATCTGGGGAAAATTAGAGTCATTTAGAGAAAGGAACCATCGGGGGCTGGTGTGTAGGTCTGCTAAATTCTATTTTGGAAAAAGAGTGAGAGTCATATATGGGAACGCTTATGTTCACTCAGAGAAATCAACGATGGGGCGCTGTATTGTTGGCATGCCAAACTGTAGTTTGGAAGAAGTTCGAGAGTCTTATATAGGAAAGTTTACAGTCACCTAGAGAAAGCAACTCACAGGAAGTGGTTTGTAGGCCGCTAAACTCTAATTTGGATGAAGTGAAAGAGGCATACATGGATACGCTTCATTCACTCAGAGAAAGGTAAATTGTGGTGCCGGTTTTTAGGTATACTAAACTCCAGTTTGGAAGAAGTACGAGAGTCATATATATGAACGCTTATATGGACGCAGAGAAAGCAACTATGGGGTGGTGTTTTGTTGGCATGCTAAAATATAGTTTGGAAGAAGTTCGAAAGCAGACAGTCAGAGAAAGCAACTCTTGGCGGTAGATTTTTAGGTCTGCTAAATTGTATTTTGAAAGAAGTACCAGTGTCATATATACAAACGCTTACATTCATGCAGAGAAAGCAACTGTGGGGTGGTGTTTTCTAGGCGTGCTAAACTCTAGTTTGGACGAAGTTTGAGAATCACATATAAGAAAGCTTAGAGTCTTTTAGGGAAAGCAAATTTCTGGTTGTGGAATGTAGGCGTGCTAAATTCTATTTTGGTTTAAGATTGAGAGTCATATATGGAAAGGGTTACATTCACTCAGAGAAAGCAACGATGATGTGGTGGTTTGTAGGCATACTAAACTCTAGTTTGGAAGAGTAGGAAAATGATATTTGGGAATGCTTACATTCATGCAGAGAAAGCAATTATGGGGTGGGTTTTTGTACCCATGCTAATCTCTAGTTTGGAAGAAGTTATATAGGAAAGCGTACAGTCATTTATAGAAACCAACTTTCGGGGGATGGACGGTAGGCCTGCAAAACTCTACTTTGGAAGAAGGGGGAGAGTCATATTGGGGACCACGTACATTGACTCAGAGAAATCAAGGATGGGCTTGTGTTTTGTAGGCATACTAAACTCTAGTTTGGAGGAAGTACGAGAATCATATATAGGAACGCTTACATTCATGCAGAGAAAGCAACTATGGAGTGATGTTTTTATGCCTACTAAACTATAGTTTGGAGGAAGTTTAGAATCTTATATAGCAAAGCTTACAGTCACCTAGAGAGAGCAACTCTCGGGAGATGGTTTCTAAGCCTGCTAATTTGCACCAACTGTTAAAGTCAAATATGGGAAGGTTTACATCCACTCAGAACACAAGGTTTGGGTTGTAGTTTGTGGCCATAATAACTGTAGTTCGGAAGAAGTAGGAAAGTCATATATATGAACGGTTACATTCACGCAGAGAAAGCAACTATGGAGTGATGTTTGTATGCCTACTAAACTATAGTTTGGAGGATGTAACTCTCGGGGGGTGGTTCGTAGGCCTGCTAAACTCTATTTTCAATGAAGTGTTAAAATCATATACAGGAACGCTTACATTCACTCAGAGAAAGCAACGTTGGGGTGGCCGTTTTTGAGCATACTAAACTCTACTTTGGAAGAGGTACGAGAGACATAAATACGAACGCTTACATTACCACAGAGAAAGCAAATACGGGGTGCTGTAGTGCAGGCATGCTAAACTATAGATTGGAAGAAGTTTGAAAGCTGACAGTCACTTAGAGAAAGCAACTCTTGGTGGGTGATTTTTTCAGTCTGCTAAATTGTATTTTGAAAGACGTGTCAGAGTCTTATATACAAACGCTTACATTCATGCGTAGAAAGAAAATATGGGGTGATGTGTTGTGGGGATGCTAAATTGCAGTTTGGAAGGAGTTCGAGAGTGTTATTTGGATAGCTTACAGTCACCTAGAGAAAGCAACACTCAGGAGAGCTTTGCAAGCCTGCTAAACTCTAACTAGCAGCAATTGTGAGAGTCAAACATTGGAACGCTTACATTCACTCAGAGAACACAACGTTTGGGTGGTGGTTTGTAGGCATAATAACTGTAGTTCAGAAGAAGTAGGAGAGTCATATATATGAACGGTTACATTCACGCAGAGAAAGCAACTGTTGGGTGGCGTATGTATGCATGCTAATCTGTAGTTTGGAGGAAGTGCGAGAGTCATATCTGGGGAAAATTACAGTCACCTAGAGAAAGCAACTCTCGGGAGATTGTTTCTAAGCATGCTAAATTCTAATTTGCATCAATTGTGAGAGTCAAACACGGGAACGCTTACATTCACTCAGAGAACGCAACGTTTGGGTGGTGGTTTGTAAGCATTCTAAACTGTATTTTGGAGGAAGTAGGAGACTCATATATACGAATGCTTACATTCACGCAGAGAAAGCAACTCTGGGGTCGTATTTTGTTGGCATGCTAAACTGTGGTTTGGAAGAAGTTCGAGAGCCTTACATAAGAAAGATTACAGTGACACAGAGAAAAACAACTCTCTGTAGTTTGTTCGTAGGTCTGCTAAACTGTAATTTGGATGAAGTGTGAGAATGCTTGCATTCACTCAGAGAAAGAACGTTGTCGTGATGGTTTGTAGGAATAAATGCTGTAGTTTAAAAGAAGGAGAGTCATATATGAACGGTTACATTCACGTAGAGAAAGCAACTGTGGGGTGGCCTATGTAATCATCATAATCTATAGTTTGGAGAAAGTTCGAGAGTCATATGTGGGAAAAATTAGAGTCACGTAGAGAATTGGAACCATCGGGTGTTGTGTAGGTCTGCTAAATTCTATTTTGGAAGAAGAGTGAGAGTCATATATGGGAACGCTTATGTTCACTCAGAGAAATCAACGATGGGGCGCTGTATTGTTGGCATGCTAAACTGTAGTTTGGAAGAAGTTCGAGAGTCTTATATAGGAAAGTTTACAGTCACCTAGAGAATGCAACTCACAGGAGGTGGTTTGTGGGCCACTAAACTCTAATTTGGATGAAGTGAAAGAGGCATACATGGATACGCTTCATTCACTCAGAGAAAGGTAAATTGTGGTGCCGGTTTTTAGGTATACTAAACTCCAGTTTGGAAGAAGTACGAGAGTCATATATATGAACGCTTATATGGACGCAGAGAAAGCAACTATGGGGTGGTGTTTTGTAGGCATGCTAAAATATAATTTGGAAGAAGTTCGAAAGCTGACAGTGACTTAGAGTATGCAACTCTTGGCGGTTGATTTTGAGGTCTGCTAAATTGTATTTTGAAAGAAGTACCAGAGTCATATATAAAATCTCTTACATTGATGCTGAGAAAAACTATGTGGTGATGTTTTGTTGGCGTGCTGAAATGTAGTTTCGAAGAAGTTCGACAGTCTTTTATAGGAAACCTTACAGTCCCCTAGAGGAAGCAACTTTTGAGAGATAGTTTGTAAGCCTGCTAAACTCTACTTTGCATCATTTGGAACAGTCATAGTTGGGAACGCTAACATTCTCTCAGAGAACTTAACTTTTGGGTGGTTGTTTGTAAGCATACTAAACGGTATTTTGGAAGTAGCAGAGTCATATATATGAGCGCTTACATTCACCCAGAGAGGGCCACTATGGGGTGGTGTTTTGTAGGCCTGCTAAAATATAATTTGGAAGAAGTTCGAAAGCTGACAGTGACTTAGAGAAGGCAACTCTCGGCGGTTGATTTAGAGGTCTGCTAAATTGTATTTTGAAAGAAGTACCAGAGTCATATATAAAATCGCTTATATTTATGCTGAGAAAGAAACTATGTGGTGATGTTTTGTTGGCGTGCTGAAATGTAGTTTCGAAGAAGTTCGACAGTCTTTTATAGGAAAGCTTACAGTCCCCCAGAGGAAGCAACTTTCGAGAGATAGTTTGTAAGCCTGCTAAACTCTACTTTGCATCATTTGGAACAGTCATACTTGGGAACGCTAACATTCTCTCAGAGAACGCAACGTTTGGTTGGTTGTTTGTAAGCATACTAAACTGTATTTTGGAAGAAGTAGCAGAGTCATATATACAAGTGCTTACATTCACGCAGAGAGGGCAACTATGGGGTGGTGTTTTGTAGGCATGCAAATCTCTAGTTGCGAAGAAGTTAAGAGTAATAGGAAAGCTTACAGTCGCATAGAGAAAGCAACCCTTGGGGGCCGGGTTGTAGTTCTGCTAAATTCTATTTTGGATGAAGTGTGAATCATAAACGGGAACGCTAACATTCACTCAGAGAAAGCAGGGTTGCGGTGGTGGTTTTTAGTCACACTAAACTGGAGTTTGGAGGAAGTACGAGAATAAAAGAATGCTTACATTCACTCAGAAAAAGCAAAGTTGGGGAGGTGGTTTGTAGGTGTACTATACTTTGGAAGAAGTACGAGCGTGATGCATAGGAACGCTTACATTCACGCAAACTATGGGGTGGCCTTTTGTTGGCATGCTAAACTATGTTCCAAAGTCATATATAGGAAAGCTTATAGTGAGAGAAAGCAACTCTCAGGCGGTGTTTTGTAGGTCCGGTAAATTGCATTTTGAAAGCAGTCCGAGATTCATATAAGGGAAAGCCTATATCCACTCAGAGAAAGCAATGTTGGGCTGGTGGTTTGTAGGCATACTAAACTGTATTTTGGAACTCGTATGTATGACTCTCACACTTGATCCAAATTAGAGTTCACCAGGCCTATAAACCACATCCTGAAAGTTGCTTTCTCTAGGTGAATGTAAGCTTTCCTATATAAAACTCTCGAACTTCTTCCAAACTACAGTTTAGCATGCCAACAATACACCACCGGATCGTTGCTTTCTCTGAGTGAACATAAGCATTCCCTTATATGAATCTCTTTTTCCAAAATAGAATTTAGCAGACCTACAAACCAGTCCCCGATGGTTGATTTAGCTATGTGACTGTAATTTTCCCTAGATATGACTCTCGAATTTCCTCCAAACTATAGATAAGCACGCGTACATACGGTACCCAACAGTTGCTTTCTCTGCATGAATGTAACCGTTCATATATATGACTTTCCTACTTTTTCCGAACTACAATTATTATGGCCACAAACCACAACCCAAACGTTGCGTTCTGAGTGGATGTAAACCTTCCCATGTTTGACTTTAACAATCGGTGCAAATTAGTTTAGCAGGCTTAGAAACCATCTCCCGAGAGTTGCTTTCTCTAGGTGACTGTAAGCTTTCCTATATAAGACTCTCGAACTTCTTAGAAGTTTTGTGGGCAGTTTAGCATGCCCACAAAACATCACCCCATAGTTTCTTTCTCTGCATGAATGTAACCGTTTGTAACTATGATTCTGGTACTTATTTCAAAACACAATTTAGCAGACCTAAAAATCACCCACAGAGAGTTTCTTTCTCTAAGTGACAGCTTTCGAACTTCTTCCAGACTACAGTTTAGCATGCCTAAAAACATGAACCCATAGTGGCTTTCAGTGCCTGAATGTAAGCGGTTCTATATGTGATTCTTTTGCTTCTTCCAAATTACAGGTTAGTATACCTACAAACCACCACCCCAACGTTGCTTTCTCTGAGTGAATGTAAGCGTTCCTGTATATGATTCTAACACTTCATTGAAAATAGAGTTTAGCAGGCCTACGAACCACCCCCCCAAGAGTTGCTTTCTCTAAATGACTGTAAACTTCCCAGATATGACTCTCGAACATCCCCCAAACTATAGTTTAGTAGGCATACAAACATCACTCCATAGTTGCTTTCTCTGCATGAATGTAAGCGTTCCTATATATGATTCTCGTACTTCTTCCAAACTAGAGTTTAGTATGCCTACAAACCACAACCCCATCGTTGATTTCTCTGAGTGAATGTACGCAGTCCCCAATATGACTCTCCCCCTTCTTCCAAAGTAGAGTTTTGCAGGCCTACCATCCATCCCCCGTAAATTGGTTTCTATAAATGAGTGTACGCTTTCCTATATAACTTCTTCCAAACTAGAGATTAGCATGGGTGCAAAAAATCCACCGCATAATTGCTTTCTCTGCATGAATGTAAGCGTTCCCATATATCATTCTCCTACTTCTTCCAAACTAAAGTTTAGTATGCCTACAAACCACCACACCATCGTTGCTTTCTCTGAGTGAATGTAACCCTTTCCATATATGACGCTCAGTCTTAAACCACAATAGAGTTTAGCACGCCTACATTCCACAACCAGAGATTTGCTTTCTCTAAGTGACTCTAAGCTTTCTTATATGTGATTCTCAAACTTCGTCCAAACTAGATTTTAGCATGCCTACAATACACCACCCCACAGATGCTTTCTCTGCAGGAATGTAAGCGTTCTTATATATGACACTGGTACTTCTTTCAAAATACAATTTAGCAGACCTAAAAATCCACCGCCAAGAGTTGCTTTCTCTAAGTGACTGTCTGCTTTCGAACTTCTTCCAAATTATATTTTAGCATGCCTACAAAACACCACCCCATAGTTGCTTTCTCTGCGTCCATATAAGCGTTCATATATATGACTCTCGTACTTCTTCCAAACTGGAGTTTAGTATACCTAAAAACCCCCACTCCAACTTACCTTTCTCTGAGTGAATGAAGCATATCCATGTATGCCTCTTTCACTTCATCCAAATTAGAGTTTAGCGGCCTACAAACCACCTCCTGTGAGTTGCTTTCTCTAGGTGACTGTAAACTTTCCTATATAAGACTCTCGAACTTCTTCCAAACTACAGTTTGGCATGCCAACAATACAGCGCCCCATCGTTGATTTCTCTGGGTGAACATAAGCGTTCCCATATATGACTCTCACTCTTTTTCCAAAATAGAATTTAGCAGACCTACACACCAGCCCCCGATAGTTCCTTTCTCTAAGTGACTCTAATTTTCCCCAGATATGACTCTCGAACTTTCTCCAAACTACAGATTATGATGATTACATACACCACCCCACAATTGCTTTCTCTGCATGAATGTAACCGTTCATATATGACTCTCCTACTTCTTCGAACTACAGTTGTTATTCCTACAAACCACCACGACAAAGTTCTTTCTCTGAGTGAATGCAAGCGTTCTCACACTTCATCCAAATTACAGTTTAGCAGACCTACCAACAAACTACAGAGAGTTGTTTTCTCTGTGTCAGTGTAATCTTTCCTATATAAGGCTCTCGAACTTCTTCCAAACCACAGTTTAGCATGCCAACAAAATACGACCCCAGAGTTGCTTTCTCTGCGTGAATGTAAGCATTCGTATATATGACTCTCCTACTTCCTCCAAAATACAGTTTAGAATGCTTACAAACCACCACCCAAAAGTTGCGTTCTCTGAGTGAATGTAAGCGTTCCCATGTTTGACTCTCACAATTGACGCAAATTAGAGTTTAGCATGCTTAGAAACAATCTGCCGAGAGTTACTTTCTCTAGGTGACTGTAAGCTTTCTTATATAAGACTCGCGAACTTCTTCCAAACTACAGTTTAGCATGCCAACGAAACACTGCCCCATCGTTGATTTCTCTGAGTGAACATAAGCGTTCCCACATATGACTTTCTCTCTTCTTCCAAAATAGAATTTAGCAGATCTACAAAACGGCCCCCGATGGTTGCTTTCTCTAAGTGACTGCAATTTTCCCCAGATAAGACTCCCGAACTTCCTCCAAAGTATACATTAACATGCGTACATACGCCACCCAACAGTTGCTTTCTCTGCGTGAATGTAACCGTTCATATATATGACTCTCCTACTTCTTCCAAACTACAGTTATGATGCCTACAACTCACCACCCAAACGTTGTGTTCTCTGAGTGAATGTAAGCGTTCCCATGTTTGACTCTCACAATTGCTGCTAATTAGTGTTTACAGGCTTGCAAAGCTGTCCCGAGTGTTGCTTTCTCTAGGTGACTGTAAGTTATCCTATATACCACTCTCGAACTCCTTCCAAACTGCAGTTTAGCATCCCCACAACACATCACCCCATAGTTTCTTTCTCTGCATGAATGTAAGCGTTTGTCTATATGACTCTGGTACGTCTTTCAAAATACAATTTAGCAGACCTAAAAATCACCCGCCAAGAGTTGCTTTCTGTAAATGACTGTCAGCTTTCGAACTTCTTCCAATCTATAGTTTAGCATGCCTGCACTACAGCACCCCATATTTGCTTTCTCTGTGTTAATGTAAGCGTTCCTATATATGTCTCTCGTACCTCTTCCAAAGTAGAGTTCAGTATGCTCAAAAACGGCCACCCCAACGTTGCTTTCTCTGAGTGAATGTAAGCGTTCCTGTATATGATTCTAACACTTCATTGAAAATAGAGTTTAGCAGGCCTACGAACCACCCCCCCAAGAGTTGCTTTCTCTAAATGACTGTAAACTTCCCAGATATGACTCTCGAACATCCCCCAAACTATAGTTTAGTAGGCATACAAACATCACTCCATAGTTGCTTTCTCTGCATGAATGTAAGCGTTCCTATATATGATTCTCGTACTTCTTCCAAACTAGAGTTTAGTATGCCTACAAACCACAACCCGATCGTTGATTTCTCTGAGTGAATGTACGCAGTCCCCAATATGACTCTCCCCCTTCTTCGAAAGTAGAGTTTTGCAGGCCTACAAACCATCCCCTGAAAGTTGGTTTCTATGAATGACGGTACGTTTTCCTATATATTACTCTTTAACTTCTTGCAAAATAGAGATTAGCATGGCTACAAAAAATCCACCCCATAATTGCTTTCTCTGCATGAATGTAAGTGTTCCCATATATCATTCTCCTACTTCTTCCAAACTAGAGTTTAGTATGCCTACAAACCACCACATCATCGTAGCTTTCTCTGAGTGAATGTAAGCCTTCCCATATATGACTCTCACTCTGAAACCAAAATAGAGTTTAGCACGCCTACATTCCACACCCAGAGATTTGCTTTCTCTAAGTGACTCTAAGCTTTCTTATATGTGATTCTCAAACATCGTCCAAACTAGAGTTTAGCATGCCTAGAAAACACCACCCCACAGTTGCTTTCTCTGCATGAATGTAAGCGTTTGTATATATGACTCTGGTACTTCTTTCAAAATACAATTTAGCAGACCGAAAAATGAACCGCCGAGAGTTGCTTTCTCTAAGTGACTGTCTGCTTTCGAACTTCTTCCAAATTATATTTTAGCATGCCTACAAAACACCACCCCATAGTTACTTTCTCTGCATCAATATAAGCGTTCATATATATGCCTCTCTCACTTCATCTAAATTAGAGTTTAGCAGGCCTACAAACCACACCCCGTGAGTTGCTTTCTCTAGGTGACTGTAAACTTTCCTATATAAGAATCTCCAACTTCTTTCAAACTACAGCATGCCAACAAAACACCACACCGTGGTTGCTTTCTCTGAGTGAACATAAGCGTTCCCATATATGACTCACACTCTGTTTCCAAAATAGAATTTAGCAGATCTACAAACCAGCCCAAGATGGTTCCTTTCTCTAAGTGACTGTAATTTTCCCCATATATGACTCTTGCACTTCCTCCAAACTACAGATTAACATGCATACCTGCGCCACCCCACAGTTGCTTTCTCTGCGTGAATGTAACCATTCATATATATGACTTTCCTTCTTCTTCCCAACTACAGTTATTATGCCTTCAAACCATCACGATAATGTTTCTTTCTCTGAGTGAATGAATGCAAGCATTCTCACATTTCATCCAAATTAGAGTTTAGCAGGCCTACCAATAAACTTCCGAGAGCTGTTTTCTCTGTGTCGCTGTAATCTTTCCTATATAAGACTCTCGAACTTCTTCCAAACCACAGTTTAGCATGCCAACAAAATACGACCCCAGAGTTGCTGTCTATGCCTGAATGTAAGCGTTCAGATATATGACTCTTGTACTTCCTCCAAAATACAGTTTAGAATGCCTACAAACCACCACCCAAACGTTGCGTTCTCTGAATGAATGAAAGCATTCCCATGTTTGACTCTCACAATTGATGCAAAGTAGAGTTTAGCAGGCCAAGAAAGGATCTCCCGAGAGTTGCTTTCTATAGGTGACTGTAAGCTTTCCTAAATAAGACTCTCCAACTTCTTCCAAACTACAGGTTAACATGCCCACAAAACATCACCCCATAGTTTTTTTTTGCATGAATGTAAGCATTAGTATATATGACTCTGGTACTTCTTTCAAAATACAATTTAGCAGACCTAAAAATCACCCACCAAGAGTTGCTTTCTCTAAGTGACTGTTCAGGTTTAGAACTTCTTCCAAACTATAGCATGCTTACAAAACACCACCCCGTAGTTGCTTTCTCTGGGTGAATGTAAGCGTTCCCAAATATCATTCTCGTACTTCTTCCAAACTAATTAGTATGCCTACAAAAACCAGCCCAATGTTGTTTCTCTGAGGGAATGTAAGCGGTCCCATGTTTGACTCTCACACTTCATCCAAATTAGAGTTTAGCATGTGTACAAACAATCTCCCGAGAGTTGTTTTCCCTAGGTGATGGTAATCATTCCTGTATAAGGTTCTCCAACTTCTTCCAAACTGCAGTTTAGCATGCCTACAAAACCTGACGCCATAAGTGCTTTCTCTGCGTGAATGGAAGTGTTCCTATATAGGACTCTCGTACTTCTTCCAAACTACAGTTTAGTATGCCCTACAAACCACCACCCAAACGTTGTTTTCTCTGAGTGAATGTAAGCGTTCCCATATATGACTCTCACACTTCAACCAAAATAGAGTTTATCAGGCCTACATTCCACACCCAGAGATTTGCTTTCTCTAAGTGACTGTAAGCTTTCTTATATGTGATTCTCAAACTTCGTCCAAACTAGAGTTTAGCATGCCTATAAAACACCACCCCATAGTTACTTTCAGTGCGTCAAAATGTATGTGTTCCTATATGTGATTCTCGTGCTTCTTCCAAACTGCAGTTTAGTAAGCCTACAAACAACCCCATCGTTGCTTTCTCTGAGGGAATGTAAGCGTTCTCATATATGACTCTCACACTTCAACCAAAACAGGGTTTTGCAGGCCTACAAACCACCCGCCAAGACTTGCTTTTTCAAAGTGGCTGTTACCTTTCCTATATAGGACTCTGGAACTTCTCCCAAGCTAGACTTTAACATGTCTACCTGACACTACTCCGTAGTTGCTCTCGGTGTGTGAATGTAAGCGTTCCTATATATGAGTCTTGTACTTCTTCCTAACTAGCATCTGGCATGCCAAAATAACACTCCCCCATAGTTGCTTTCTTTGAGTCAATGTAAACATTCCTATATATGTCTCTCGCACTTCTTCCAAACTTGAGTTATGTCTACAAACCAATCCCCGACAGCTGTTTTCTCTGAACGAATTTAAGCGTTCCTATATAGGACTATGGCACTTCCTCCAAACTAGAGTTTAGCAAGCCTACACTCCACCCCCGTTCGTTGCTTTCTCTAAGTTACTGTAAGCTTTCCTATACATGGCTCTCGAAATTTTCCAAACTAGAGTTAGCATGCCTACTATACACCTACACATAATTGCTTTGTCTGAGTGAATATAAGCCTTCCTATATATGACTGTCGCACTTTTTCCAAATTAGAGTGTAGCCAGCCTGGAAAGCACCCCTTATAGTTGCTTTCATTGAGTGAATGTTAACATTCCTATGTATGACTCTCGCAACTTTTCCAATCTAAGATTTTAGCAATGCCACAAATCCCCCGCCGAGAGTTCCTATACATAACTGTCCTCTTTTTCCAAGCTAGAGTTTAGGAAGCCTAGAAACCATCCCCCCGTAGACGCTTTATGTGAATGTAAGCGTTCCTATATATGACTCTCGCCTTCCTCCAAACTAGAGCTTAGCAAGCCTACAAACCAACTCCCTATAATTGCTTTCTCTGAATGAATGATATCGTTCCTATATAAGACTCTCGAACTTCTTCCAAACCAGAGTTTAACAAGCCAAAAAAGCACCCCCCATAGATGCTTCCTCTAACTCAAAGCTAATATTCCTATATATGATTCAGCTTCTTCATCCAAACTAGAGTAATGCAAGCCTACAAATCACACACCAATAGTTGCTTTCTATCAGTAAATGTAAGCATCCCTATATATGACTATAGCAATTCTTCCAAACTGGAGTTTAGCAAGCCTCCAGACCCCCGGACCCCACTCCATAGTACCCTGGGCATTGGCGCCTGCCTGTCATGCAGGACATAGGGGCGGATCCTCATCTCAGACATGGCATTGGTGGATTGTAGGCTTTTTTAAGTTTTTGAATTGAAGAAGTCTGAGAATTGGAATTGGGTTTAGGGTAAGGTTAGGTGTTAGGGACTAGGATTAGGTTTAGGGGTTAGGGTTTTAGGTTAGAATTAGGGTTAGGATTACTGTTAGGGTTAGAGATTAGGATTATGTTTAGTGGTTGGGTTTAGGTTTAGGGTGAGAGGCAAGAGTAAGGGTCAGGGATTAGGGTTACTGTTAGGAGTTAGATTCAGGGCTTACTAAGGGTTTGGTTTAGTGATAGGGTTAGGGCTTACGTTTAACGGTGTGTGTTAGGGCACGGGCCCTGTCTAACGTACGGGGCACTGTGGATGTGGAGCAAGGCTGCGTCCCCACTTCATCGTACCCTGGGTGTTGGGCTTCAACTGTCATGCAGGACAAAGGCAGAGGCTCATCTCACGCATGGTTAGGATTAAGGTTTAAGGTTAGGGTCAGGGTTGAGGGTTAGGGTGAGGGTTAACAGTTAGAGTTAGGGTAAGGGGGTTAGGGATAGGGTTAGGGTTAAGGGTTAGGTTCATGGTTCAGGTTTAAGGTTAGCATTAGAGGGTAGGGTTAGTGAAACTGTAGGTCAGTGTTGGGGTTAAATCTCTAGGCATTAGGGTAAAGGTTAGTGTTATGGTTAAGAGTTAGGGTTAGGGTTAGTGTTGGTAGGGTTAAGGTTAGGGTTGGCATTTCAGAATTAGGGATTAGGTGTTATGGTTATGGCTAGGAGTTAGGGTTAGAATTACGGTATAGGCTTGTTCTCAGGGTGTCATGCATTAACGTTAGGATAAGGGGTTGAACTTAGGGTTACGGTTAGGTTTACGTGTTGAGGTGAGCAGTAGGATCAGGGTTAGGTGTTATGTTCTGGGTTAGGGTTATGGGTGACGGGTAGGGTTTATGCTTAGGGCATGGGCCTTGTATGCACTAGGAGGTGAAGTTAGGAGTCTGTGATGGTCGCTGAGAACACACTCTATCCCACGCAGTGTATGGGCCTCTCGGTTTCATGCCGGACACTGTGGCAGAGCCGGCTTTCATGCATGGCTTAGTAGGATTGTAGGCTTTCAAAACTCTGAGAAAACAAGAAGTCTGAGAATTAGATTTAGGGTTAAAATTACGGCACGGTTTAGGGATGAAGATTAGTGATAGGGTGAGGGCTTAGGGTTGGGGGATAGGGTTAGGGTTAGGGTTGTGGTAGGGTGAAAGTTAGGGTTTTCATTTTAGAAATAGGGATGAGGTGTTATGGTTATGACTATGGTTTAGGATTAGAATTATGGGATAGGGCTTCTTCTCAGGGTGTTATGCATTAACGTTAATTTAAGGGGATCAGTTAGCATTACGGGGAGGTTTATGGTTTACGTTTAGGAATAGGATCATGGTTAGGTGTTATGTTCAGGGTGAGGGTTATCTGTTAGGGGCAGTGATTATACTTAGCGTACAGGCCCTGTCTGCACTGGGCGGCGGGCGGGGGTTAGGGGGATAGGATTGTCCCCGGGAACACACTCTATTGAACGCTGGGTGTGGATTCCTGGGTTTCATGCAGGACACAGTGGCAGAGCACCCTTTAACTCATGGCATGGGAGGATTGTAGGCTTTCTAAACTCTGAGAAAGCAAGAAGTCTGAGAATTAGATTTAGGGGTAGGATTCTGGTAATGTTTAGGGATGAAGATTAGTGTTAGGGTGGAGTTTTAGGGTTAGGTGTTAGGGTTAAATGTTAGTGTTAGGTTTAACAGTTACAGTTAGGTTTACGTTTAAGATTCAGGGTTAGGGTTAAGGTTTGGGTTTAGCGTTTGGCACAGGGTTAGGCTTCAGTATTAGCCTTATGGATAAGGATTAGGAGTAGGGTTAGGGTTAAGGGTTAGTGTCAGGGTTAATGGTAAGTTTCAAGATTGAGGGTTAGGGTTGCGGTTAGAGTTAGGTTTAGCGTTAGGGGTTAGGGTTAGGCTTAGGGTTAAAGGATAGTATTATGGTTAAGTGTTGGGCTTAGGGTTAGGGTTTAGTGTTAGCGTTATCATTAAGGATTAGGGTTAGGGTCAGGGTTAGGGTTAGGGTTAGGGTTAAGGGATACGATTAGTGTTAAGTGTTGGGCTTAGGGTTAGGGTTTAGTGTTAGGGTTATCATTAAGGATTAGGGTTAGGGTCAGGGTTAAATGCTTGGGTGCGGGTAATGGTTAGGGTCAGGGTTAAGGTTTACGGATAGGGTTAGTGTTAAGGGTTACGGGTAGGTTTAGGGTTCAGGGTTAGCGTTAGCATTAGGGCTTAAGGTTAGGATTAGGCGGGAGTTTAGATTTAGGGTTAGAACTAGGCGTTAGGGTAATGGCTAGGGTTAGGGTTAAGAGATAGGGTTAGGTTTAATGCTTAGGATTAGGGTTAGGGTTTGGGGTTAAAGTAAGTGTTAGGGGTTAGGTTTAAGGATCAAAGTTTAGGGTTATTTTTAGCTGTAGTGTTAGGGATAGGGATAAGGGATACCATTAGCATTAAGGGTATTCCTTACTGTAGGGTTAAGGGTTAGGCTTAGAGTTAAAGGTTAAGGTTGGGGTCAGTGTTAAGAATTAAGGTGAGGGTTAACGGTTAGGGTAAAGGTTAAGCGTTAGGGTTAGGGATTAGCGATTAGGGTTTTTGGTTAGTGTTAGGGTTAGCGGTTAGGAGTTCGTGTTTTATGAAGGAGTATGGTTAGAATTAGGATTGGGGTTAGAGTTAGGGTGAGGTATAGGGGTTAGGTTTAGGGGTTAGTTTTAGGGTAAAAGGATCGGATTAAGGTTATGGGTTGGGCTTAGGTTTATGGTTAAATTTTACTGCTAGGGTTAGGGATAGGGTTCAGGGTTAGCTTTAGGGGTTCTGGTTAGGGTTAGGTGTTAGGTTAGTGTCAGGGTTAGGTCTAGTCGTGAGGGTAAGGTTTAGGGTTAGCTTTAAGAGCTAGGGTTAGGTTTAATGGTTAGGATTAGGATTAGGGTTAAGGGTTAGCGTAAGGCTTAGGGGTTTGGGTCAAGGGTTAGGGTTTTTGTTAGGCATAGCGTTGGGGTTAGAAGTAAGGGTTACTGTCAGTGTTAGGGTTGTAGGTAGGGTTACGGTTAGGGTTAGCGGTTTAGAATTAGGGTTAGGGATTAGGTGTCACAGTGATGACTAGGAGATAGGGTTAGAATTATGGGATAGGGGTTGTTCTCAGGAAATGGGTTATGCATTAACGTTAGGATAAGAGGTTAAAGTTAGGCGCACGGTGAGGTTTACGTGTTAAGGGGAGAAATAGGAACAGGGTTGGGTGTTATGTTCAGGGTTAGGGTTATCTGTTAAAGGTATTGTTTATGCTTAGCGCACGGGCCCTGTCTGCATTAGGCGGGCGGGGGGAGTTTAGGGGGCTGGGATTGTACCCGGGAACCCACTCTATCATACTCTGGGTATGGGCCCGTGGGTTTCATGCAGGACACAGTGGTAGAGCCTCCTTTCACGCATGGCATGGGAGGATTGCAGGCTTTCTAAACTCTAAGAAAGCAAGAAGTCTGAGAATTAGATTTAGGGTTAGGATTATGGTTAGGGTTAAGGATGAAGTTTAGTGTTAGGGTGAGGGCTTAGGGTTAGGGAATAGGGTTAGGGTTAAAGGTTACTCTTAGGATTAACGGTTACACTTTGGTTTAGGGTTGAGGTTTACGGTTAGGGTTAAGATGAGGGGTTAGGTTTTGGTACAGGGTTAGGGTTAAGTGTTAGGTTTAGGGTTGAAGATTAGGATTAGGGTTAGGATTAAAGGTTAGCGTGAGAGTTAACGCTTAGGGTTAAGGATAAGAGTTAGGGTTTAGGGTTAGGGTTAGGGTTAGGGTTAGTTTTAGGGTTAGAGTTATGTGCTATGGTTTGTGTTAGAGGTTAGGGTTAGGTTTACTGGTCACGGTTACAGTTACGTTTAGGGGGTAGCATTAGGGTTAGGGTTAAGGTTAGGGTTAAGGGATAAGATTAGGGTTAAGTGTTGGGCTTAGGGTTAGGGTTTAGTGTTAGGGTTAGCATTAAGGATTAGGGTTAGGGTCAGGGTTAAATGCTTGGGTCCGGGTAATGGTTAGGGTCAGGGTTTAGGTTCACGGATAGGGTTAGTGTTAAGGGTTACGGGTAGGTTTAGGGTTCAGGGTTAGTGTTAGCATTAGGGCTTAAGGTTAGGATTAGGCGGTAGGTTAGATTTAGCGTTAGATCTAGGCGTTAGGGTAAGTGCTGGCGTTAGGGTTAAGAGATAGGGTTAGGTTTAATGCTTAGGATTAGGGTTAGGGTTTGGGGTTAAAGTAAGTGTTAGGGGTTAGGATTAAGGATCCAAGGTTAGGGTTATTTTTAGCTGTAGTGTTAGGGTTAGGGATAAGGGATCCCATTAGCATTAAGGGTCTTCCTTACTGTAGGGTTAAGGGTTAGGCTTAGAGTTAAAGGTTAAGGTTAGGGTCAGTGTTAAGATTTAGGGTGAGGGTTAACGGTTACGGTAAAGGTTAAGCGTTAGGTTTAGGGATTAGTGATTAGGGTTTTTGGTTAGTGTTAGGGTTAGCGGTTAGGAGTTAGTGTTTTATGAAGGGGTATGGTTAGAATTAGGATTGGGGTTAGAGTTAGGGTGAGGTATAGGGGTTAGGTTTAGGGGTTAGTTTTAGGGTAAAAGGATAGGATTAGGGTTACGGGTTGGGCTTAGGTTTAGGGTTAAAGTTTACTTCTTGGGTTAGGGATAGGGTTCAGGGTTAGCTTTAGGGGTTCTGGTTAGGGTTAGGTGTTAGGTTAGTGTCAGGGTTAGGTCTAGTCGTGAGGGTAAGGTTTAGGGTTAGCTTTAAGAGCTAGGGTTAGGTTTAATGGTTAGGATTAGGATTCGGGTTAAGGGATAGGGTAAGGCTTAGGGGTTAGGGTGAAGGGTTAGGGTCAAGGGTTAGGGTTTTTGTTAGGCATAGCATTGGGGTTAGAAGTAAGGGTTACTGTCAGTGTTAGGGTTGTAGGTAGGGTTACGGTTAGGGTTAGCGGTTTAGAATTAGGGTTAGGGATTAGGTGTCACAGTGATGACTAGGAGATAGGATTAGAATTATGGGATAGGGGTTGTTCTCAGGAAATGGGTTATGCATTAACGTTAGGATAAGAGGTTAAAGTTAGGCGCACGGTGAGGTTTACGTGTTAAGGGGAGAAATAGGAACAGGGTTGGGTGTTATGTTCAGGGTTAGGGTTATCTGTTAAAGGTATTGTTTATGCTTAGCGCACGGGCCCTGTCTGCATTAGTCGGGCGGGGGGAGTTTTGGGGGCTGGGATTGTACCCGGGAACCCACTCTATCATACTCTGGGTATGGGCCCGTGGGTTTCATGCAGGACACAGTGGTAGAGCCTCCTTTCACGCATGGCATGGGAGGATTGCAGGCTTTCTAAACTCTAAGAAAGCAAGAAGTCTGAGAATTAGATTTAGGGTTAGGATTATGGTTAGGGTGAAGGATGAACTTTAGTGTTAGGGTGAGGGCTTAGGGTTAGGGATTAGGGTTAGGGTTAAAGGTTACTCTTAGGTTTAACGGTTACACTTTGGTTTCGGGTTGAGGTTTACGGTTAGGGTTAAGAGGAGGGGTTAGGGTTTGGTACAGGGTTAGGGTTAAGTGTTAGGTTTAGGGTTGAAGATTAAAATTAGGGTTAGGATTAAAGATTAGCGTGAGAGTTAACGCTTAGGGTTAAGGTTAAGTGTTAGGGTTTAGGGTTAGGTTTAGGGTTAGTTTTAGGGTTAGAGTTATGTGCTATGGTTTGTGTTAGAGGTTAGGGTTAGGTTTACTGGTCACGGTTAGGGTTACGGTTAGGGGTTAGCATTAGGGTTAGGGTTAGGGTTAGGGTTAAGGGATAGGATTAGGGTTAAGTGTTGGGCTTAGGGTTAGGGTTTAGTGTTAAGGTTAGCATTAAGGATTAGGGTTAGGGTCAGGGTTAAATGCTTGGGTTCGGGTAATGGTTAGGGTCAGGGTTTAGGTTCACGGATAGGGTTAGTGTTAAGGGTTACGGGTCGGTTTAAGGTTCAGGGTTAGTGTTAGCATTAAGGCTTAAGGTTAGGATTAGGCGGTAGGTTAGATTTAGGGTTAAATCTAGGCGTTATTGTAAGGGCTAGCGTTAGGGTTAAGAGATAGGGTTAGGTTTAATGCTTAGGATTAGGGTTAGGGTTTGGGGTTAAAGTAAGTGTTAGGGGTTAGGATAAAGGATCCAAGGTTAGGGTTATTTTTAGCTGTAGTGTTAGGATTAGGGATAAGGGATCCCATTAGCATTAAGGGTCTTCCTTACTGTAGGGTTAAGGGTTAGGCTTAGAGTTAAAGGTTCAGGTTAGGGTCAGTGTTAAGATTTAGGGTGAGGGTTAACGGTTAGGGTAAAGGTTAAGCGTTAGGGTTAGGGATTAGTGATTAGGGTTTTTGGTTAGTGTTAGGGTTAGCGGTTAGGAGTTAGTGTTTTATGAAGGGGTATAGTTAGAATTAGGATTGGGGTTAGAGTTAGGGTGAGGTATAGGGGTTAGGTTTAGGGGTTAGTTTTAGGGTAAAAGGATAGGATTAGGGTTACGGGTTGGGCTTAGGTTTAGGGTTAAAGTTTACTGCTTGGGTTAGGGATAGGGTTCAGGGTTAGCTTTAGGGGTTCTGGTTAGGGTTAGGTGTTAGGTTAGTGTCAGGGTTAGGTCTAGTCGTGAGGGTAAGTTTTAGGGTTAGCTTTAAGAGCTAGGGTTAGGTTTAATGGTTAGGATTAGGATTAGGGTTAAGGGTTAGGGTAAGGCTTAGGGGTTAGGGTGAAGGGTTAGGGTCAAGGGTTAGGGTTTTTGTTAGGCATAGCGTTGGGGTTAGAAGTAAGGGTTACTGTCAGTGTTAGGGTTGTAGGTAGGGTTACGGTTAGGGTTAGCGGTTTAGAATTAGGGTTAGGGATTAGGTGTCACAGTGATGACTAGGAGATAGGGTTAGAATTATGGGATGGGGTTGTTCTCAGGAAATGGGTTATGCATTAACGTTAGGATAAGAGGTTAAAGTTAGGCGCACGGTGAGGTTTACGTGTTAAGGGGAGAAATAGGAACAGGGTTGGGTGTTATGTTCAGGGTTAGGGTTATCTGTTAAAGGTATTGTTTATGCTTAGCGCACGGGCCATGTCTGCATTAAGCGGGCGGGGGGAGTTTAGGGGCTGGGATTGTACCCGGGAACCCACTCTATCATACTCTGGGTATGGGCCCGTGGGTTTCATGCAGGACACAGTGGTAGAGCCTCCTTTCACGCATGGCATGGGAGGATTGCAGGCTTTCTAAACTCTAAGAAAGCAAGAAGTCTGAGAATTAGATTTAGGGTTAGGATTCTGGTTAGGGTTAAGGATGAAGTTTAGTGTTAGGGTGAGGGCTTAGGGTTAGGGATTAGGGTTAGGGTTAAGGGTTACTCTTAGGTTTAACGGTTACACTTTGGTTTAGGGTTGAGGTTTACGGTTAGGGTTAAGATGAGGGGTTAGGGTTTGGTACAGGGTTAGGGTTAAGTGTTAGGTTTAGGGTTGAAGATTAGGATTAGGGTTAGGATTAAAGGTTAGCGTGAGAGTTAACGCTTAGTGTTAAGGTTAAGAGTTAGGGTTTAGGGTTAGGGTTAGGGTTAGTGTTAGTTTTAGGGTTAGAGTTATGTGCTATGGTTTGTGTTAGAGGTTAGGGTTAGGTTTACTGGTCACGGTTAGGGTTACGTTTAGGGGGTAGCATTAGGGTTAGGGTTAGGGTTAAGGGATAGGATTAGGGATAAGTGTTGGGCTTAGGGTTAGGGTTTAGTGTCAGGGTTAGCATTAAGGATTAGGGTTAGGGTCAGGGTTAAATGATTGGGTGCGGGTAATGGTTAGGGTCAGGGTTAAGGTTCACGGATAGGGTTAGTGTTAAGGGTTACGGGTTGGTTTAGGTTTCAGGGTTAGAGTTAGCATTAGGGCTTAAGGTTAGGATTAGGCGGTAGGTTAGATTTAGGGTTAGATCTAGGCGTTAGGGTAAGGGCTAGCGTTAGGGTTAAGAGATAGGGTTAGGTTTAATGCTTAGGATTAGGGTTAGGTTTGGGGTTAAAGTAAGTGTTAGGGGTTATGTTTTAGGATCAAAGGTTAGGGTTATTTTTAGCTGTAGTGTTAGGGTTAGGGATAAGTGATCCCATTAGCATTAAGGGTCTTCCTTACTGTAGGGTTAAGGATTAGGCTTAGAGGTAAAGGTTAAGGTTAGGGTCAGTGTTAAGATTTAAGGTGAGGGTTAACGGTTAGGGTAAAGGTTAAGCGTTAGGGTTAGGGATTAGTGATTAGGGTTTTTGGTTATTGTTAGGGTTAGCGGTTAGGAGTTAGTGTTTTATGAAGGGGTATGGTTAGAATTAGGATTGGGGTTAGAGTTAGGGTGAGGTATAGGGGTTAGGTTTAGGGGTTAGTTTTAGGGTAAAAGGATAGGATTAGGGTTACGGGTTGGGCTTAGGTTTAGGGTTAAAGTTTACTGCTAGGGTTAGGGATAGGGTTCAGGGATAGCTTTAGGGGTTCTGGTTAGGGTTAAGTGTTAGGTTAGTGTCAGGGTTAGGTCTAGTCGTGAGGGTAAGGTTTAGGGTTAGCTTTAAGAGCTAGGGTTAGGTTTAATGGTTAGGATTAGGATTAGGGTTAAGGGTTAGGGTGAGGCTCAGGGGTTAGGGTGAAGTGTGAAGTGTTAGGGCTTTTGTTAGGCATAGCGTTGGGGTTAGAAGTAAGGTTTCCTGTCAGTGTTAGGGTTGTAGGCAGCGTTACGGTTAGGCTTAGCGGTTGAGAATTAGGGTTAGGGATTAGGTGTTACAGTTATGACTAGGAGATAGGGTTAGAATTATGGGATAGAGGATGTTCTCAGGGAATGGGTTATGCATTAACGTTACGATAAGAGGTTAACGTTAGGCTCACGGTGAGGTTTCCGTGTTAAGGGGAGAAATAGGAACAGGGTTAGGTGCCATGTTCAGGGTTAGGGTTATCGGTTAAAGGTATCATTTATGCCTAGCGCACGGGCCCTGTCCTCATTAAGCTGGGGGGATGTTAGGGGGCTGGGATTGTCACCGGGAACCCACCGTATCGGATTCTGGGTATGGGCCCGTGGGTTTCATGCAGGACACATTGGTAGAGCCTCCTTTCACGCATGGCGTGGGAGGATTGCAGGCTTTCTAAACTCTAAGAAAGCAAGAAGTCTGAGAATTAGATTTAGGGTTAGGATTATGGTTAGTGTTCAGGATGAAGTGTAGTGTTATGGTGAGGGGATAGGGTTACAGATTAGGGTTACGGTTTAAGGTTACTGTTAGGTTTAACGGTTACAGTTCGTATTGAGGTTGAGGTTTGCGGATAGGGTTAAGGTGAGGGGTTAGGGTTTGGTACAGGGTTAGTGTTGTGTTAGGTTTAGGGTTGAAGATTAGGATTAGGGTTAGGATTAAAGGTTAGCATGAGAGTTAACGGTTAAGGTTAAGGGTTAGGGTTAGGGTTTAGGTTTAGGGTTAAAGGTTAGGGTTAATTTTAGGGTTAGAGTTATGTGTTAGGGTGTGTGTTAGAGATTAGGGTTAGGTTTATTGTTCACGGTTAGGGTTACGTTTAGGGGTTAGCATTAGGGTTAGGGATTAGGTTTAGGGTAAGTGTTTAGAGTTAGTGTTGGGCTTTAGGCTCGGGGCTTAGGTTCAGGTTCAGGGGTTAGGGTTGGTGGTAGGGCTTAGATTTAGCGGTCAGTTTAAGGGCACAGGACCCGGTTAATCTACAGTGAGAGGGGTGTGGTCGGAGTCACCACGAAAGCACAACGTCATTCCCTGGGCCTTGGGACAAAACCTACATGCAGGACTCAGGCCGAGCCTCATCTCACACATGGCATGGCTGTATTATAGGCTTGCTTCACTCTGGGAATGGAAGTAGTGTGAGAATTAGGGTTAGGTTTTGGGTTAGGGGTTTCGAGTTCAGGGTTAGGTTTCGAGTCAGGGTCAGGTGCTAGGGATTAGTGGTTAGGGTTAGAGTTAGTGTTAGGGGTTAGGTGTTAAGTCTGGGTTAGGGGGCCAGGGTTAGGTTTAGGGTTGGGGTTAGCGTTAGGGTTAGGGGTTAGGGTTAAGGGTTAGGCTTAGGGTTAGGGTTCAGGGTTAGGGTTATGGTTTAGGGTTAGAGTCAGCGTTAAGTGTTAGGGTGAGGCTTAACAGCTAGGGTTAGGGTTAGGGGGTTAGGGATAAGGTTATGGTTAAGGGTTAGGTTTATGGTTCAGGTTTAAGGTTAGGATTAGGGGTTAGAGTTAGTGTTAACTGTAGGTCAGTGTTGGCGTTAGATCTCTAGGCATTAGCGTGTAGGTTAGGGTTATGATTAATTAGGGTTATGTTTAATGGTTAGGATTGGGATTAGCGTTAAGGGTTAGGGTTAAGCTTTAGGGGTTATGACTAAGGATCAATGGTTAGGGTTATTTTTAGGCGTAGGGTTAGGGTAAGGGTTTTAGGGTTAGTGTTAGTGTTGTTGGTAGAGTTAAGGTTAGGGTTGGCGTTTCAGAATTAGGGATTAGGTGTTATGGTTATGGCTAGGAGTTAGGGTTAGAATTACGGTATAGGGCTTGTTCTCAGGGTGTCATGCATTATCGTTAAGATAAGGGGTTAAGTTAGGGTTAGGGTGAGGTTTACGTGTTAAGGTGAGCAGTAGGATCAGGGTTAGGTGTTATGTTCTGGGTTAGGGTTATGGGTGTGGGGTAGGGTTTATGCTTAGGGCCCAGGCCCTGTATGCACTAGGAGGTGAAGTTAGGGGTCTGTGATGGTCTCTGGGAACCCACTCTATCGTACGCAGTGTATGGGCCTCTGGGTTTCATGCAGGACACTGTGGCAGAGTGGGCTTTCATGCGTGACTTAGTAGGATTGTAGGCTTTCAAAACTCTGAGAAAGCAAGAAGTCTGAGAATTAGATTTAGGGTTAGGATTACTGTACGGTTTAGCGATCAAGATTAGTGATAGGGTGAGGCTTAGTGTTAGGGGTTAGGGTTAGGGTTAGGGTTGTTGGTAGGGTGAAGGTTAGGGTTGGCATTTTAGAATTAGGGATGAGGTGTTACGGTTATGGCTCGGGGTTAGGATTAGAATTATGGGATAGGACTTCTTCTCAGGGTGTTATGCATTAAGGTTAAGATAGGGGATAAGTTAGGGTTACGGGGAGGTTTATGTTTTAAGGTGAGCAATAGGATCAGGGTCAGGTGCTATGTTCATGGTGAGGGTTATCTGTTAGGGGTAGTGTTTATACTTAGCGTACAGGCCCTGTCTGCACTGGGCGGGGGCCCGGGGTTAGGGGGATGAAATTTTCCCCGGGAACCCACTCTATCATACGCTAGGTATGGGCTCCTGGTTTCATGCAAGAGAGAGCTGAAGAGCCCCCTTTTACTCATGGTATGGGAGGATTTTAGGCTTTCTAAACTCTAAGAAAGCAAGAAGTCCGAGAATAAGATTTAGGGGTAGGATTATGATAATGTTTAGGGTTACCGTTAGGGTTAGGGTTAAGGGTTAGGCTTAGGGTTAGGATTCAGGTTTAGAGTTAAGGTTTAGGGTTAGGGTCAGGGTTAAGGGTTAGGGTGAGGGTTAACAGGTACGGTTAGGGTTATGGTGTTAGGGATAGGGTTAGGGTTAAGGGTTAGGTTTATGGTTCATGTTTAAGGTTAGCATTAGGGATTAGGGTTAGTGTTAACTGTAGGTCCTGTGGGGGTTGGATCTCTAGGCATTATGGCAAAGGTTAGGGTTAGGGTTAAGAGTCAGGGTTAGGTTTAATGGTTAGGATTGGGATTAGGGTTAAGTGTTAGGGTAAGGCTTAGGGGTTAGGGTGAAGGGTGAAGGGTTAGGGCTTTTGTTAGGCATAGCGTTGGGGTTAGAAGTAAGGGTTACTGTCAGTGTTAGGGTTGTAGGTAGGGTTACGGTTGGGGTTAGCGGTTTAGAATTACGGTTAGGGGTCAGGTGCTACAGTTATCACTAGGAGATAGGGTTAGAATTATGGGATAGGGAATGTTCTGGGGGAATAGGTTATGCATTAACATTAGAATAAGAGGTTAAAGTTAGGCTCACGGTCAGGTGTACGTGTTAAGGGGAGAAATAGGAACAGGGTTAGGTGTTATGTTCAGGGTTAGGGTTATCTGTTAAAGGTATTGTTTATGCCTAGCGCACGGGCCCTGTCTGCGTTAGCCAGGGGGAGTTTAGGGGGCTGGCATTGTCACCGGGAACCCACTGTATCAGACTCTGGGTATGGGCCCGTGGGTTTCATGCCGGACACATTGGTAGAGCTTCCTTTCACACATGGCATGGGAGGATTGCAGGCATTCTAAACTCTAAGAAAGCAAGAAGTCTCAGAATTAAATTTAGAGTTAGGATTATGGTTAGGGTTCAGGATGAAGTGTAGTGTTACGGTGAGGGCTTAGGGTTACGGATTAGGGTTAGGGTTTAAGGTTACTGTTAGGTTTAACGGTTACAGTTCGTTTAGGGTTGAGGTTTGCGGATAGGGTTAAGATGAGGGATTAGTGTTTGGTACAGGGCTAGGGTTAAATGTTAGGTTTAGGGTTCAAGATTAGGATTAGGGTTAGGATTAAAGGTTAGCATGAGAGTTAACGGTTAAGGTTAAGGGTTAGGGTTAGGGTTTAGGTTTAGGGTTAAGGGTTAGGGTTAGTTTTAGGGTTAGAGTTATGTGTTAGGGTTTGTGTTAGAGGTTAGGGTTAGGTTTACTGTTCATGGTTGGGGTTACGTTTAGGGGTTAGCATTAGGGTTAGGGATTAGGTTAAGGGTAAGTGTTTAGAGTTAGTGTTGGGCTTTAGGCTCGGGGATTAAGTTCAGGGTAAAGGTTTAGGGTTGGTGGTAGGGCTTAGATTTAGTGGTCAGTTTAAGGGCACAGGACCTGGTTAATCTATGGTGAGAGGGGTGCGGTCGGAGTCATCACGAAAGCACAACATCATTCCCTGGGCCCTGGGACAAGACCTACATGCAGGACTCAGGCGGAGCCTCATCTCACACATGGCATGGCTGTATTGTAGGCTTGCTTCACTCGGGAATGGAAGTAGTGTGAGAATTAGGGTTAGGGTTGGGGTTAGGGGTTTCAAGTTAGGGGTTAGTTTCGAGTCAGGGTCAGGTGCTAGGGATTAGTGGTTAGGGTTAGAGTTAGTGTTAGGGGTTAGGTGTTAAGTGTGGGTTTGGGGGCCAGGGTTAGGTTTAGGGTTGGGGTTAGTGTTAGCTGTAGGTGTCAGGGTTAAGGGATAGGGTTAGGGTTAAGGGTTAGGCTTAGGGTTAGGGTTCAGGGTTAGGGTTAAGGTTTAGGGTTAGAGTCAGGGTTAAGTGTTAGGGTGAGGCTTAACAGTTAGGGTTAGGGTTAGGGTGTTGGGATAGGGTTAGGGTTAAGGGTTAGGTTTATGGTTCAGGTTTAAAGTTAGCATTAGGTGTTAGGGTTAGTGTTAACTGTAGGTCAGTGTTGGGGTTAGATCTCTAGGCATTAGTGTAAAGGTTACGGTTAGCGTTAAGAGTTAGGGTTATGTTTAATGGTTAGGATTTGGATTAGCGTTAAGGGTTAGGGTTAAAGTTTAGGGGTTATGACTAAGGATCAATGCTTAGGGTTATTTTTAGGCGTAGGGTTAGCGTAAGGGTTTAGGGTTAGTGTTAGAGTTGTTGGTAGGGTTAACGTTAGGGTTGGCGTTTCAGAATTAGGGATTAGGTGTTATGGTTATGGCTAGGAGTTAGGGTTAGAATTACGGTATAGGGCTTGTTCTCAGGGTGTCATGCATTATCGTTAAGATAAGGGGTTAAAGTTAGGGTTACAGTGAGGTTTACGTGTTAAGGTGAGCAGTAGGATCAGGGATAGTTGTTATGTTCTGGGTTAGGGTTATGGGTGAGGGGTAGGGTTTATGCTTAGGTCACAGGCCCTGTATGCACTAGAAGGCGAAATTAGGGGTCTGTGATGGTCGCTGGGAACCCACTCTATCGTACGCAGTGTATGGGCCTCTGGGTTTCATGCAGGACACTGTGGTAGAGCCGGCTTTCATGCATGGCTTAATAGGATTGTAGGCTTTCAAAACTCTGAGAAAGCAAGAAGTCTGAGAATTATATTTAGGGTTAGGATTACGGTACGGTTTAGGGATGAAGACTAGTGATAGGGTGAGGGCTTAGGGTTAGGGGTTTGGGTTAGGGTTAGGGTTTTTGGTAGGGTGAAAGCTAGGGTTGGCATTTTAGAAATAGGGATGAGGTGTTACTGTTATGACCAGGTGATAGGAATAGAATTATGGGATAGGGCTTCTTCTCAGGGTGTTATGCATTAAGGTTAAGATAAGGGGATAAGTTAGGGTTACGGGGAGATTTATGTTTTCAGGTGAGCAATAGGATCCGGGTTAGGTGTTATGTTCAGGGTGAGGGTTATCAGTTAGGGGTATTGATTATACTTAGGGCACGGGCCCTGTATGCACTTGGCGGCGGGCGGGGATTATAGCGATGGGATTGTCCCCGGGAACCCACTCTATCATACGCTGGGTATGGGCTCCTGGGTTTCATGCAGGACACAGTGGCAGAGCCCCCTTTTACTCATGGCATGGGAGGATTGTAGGCTTTCTTAACTCTGAGAAAGCAAGAACTCTGAGAATTAGATTTAGGGGTAGGATTATGGTAATGTTTAGGGATCAAGATTCGTGTTAGGGTGGCGTCTTAGGGTTAGGGGTTAGGGTTAAAGGTTAATGTTAGTTTTAACAGTTACAGTTAGGTTTACGGTTCAGTTTGAGTGTTAGGGTTTATGTTTGGGTCTAGTGTTTGACACAGGGTTAGGCTTCAGTGTTAGCTTTATGGTTAAAGATTAGGATTAGAGTCACGGTTAAGGTTTAGTGTGATGGTTAATGGTAAGGGTCAATATTATGGGTTAGGGTGGGGTTAGGGTTAGGAATAAGGCTTCATGTAACCTTTAGGGTTAGAGTTAATTGTTGTGGTTACGGGTAGAGGTTAGGGTTAGGTTTAGGATTCATGGTTAGGGTTATGTTTAGCGGTTAGTGTTAGGGTTAGTGGTCAGGTTTAAGGTAAGGTTTTAGAGTTTGTGTTCGGTGTTACAGTCTGAGCTTATGTTTACGGTTAGGGGTTAGTGTTAGTGTTAGGGCTGAGATTTATCTGTTAGTATAAGGGCACAGGACTTGTTTAATCTATGGTGAGAAGGGTGTGGACAGGTCGCTGTGACACCACACCATCGTACTCTTTGTATTTGGCCCAGACCTACATGTGGGACACAGGCAGAGCCTCATCTCAGGAATGGCATGGCTGTATTGTAGGTTTGCTTAAGGCTGAGAATGGAAGAGGTGTGAGAATTAGGGTTAAGTTTAGGGTTACGGGTTTGGGGTTAGGGGTTTAGGGTTAGAGGGAGGGTTAGGGGTTAGGGATTAGTAGTTAGGGTTACTGTTAGCATTAAAGGTTAGGTCTTAGGGTTGGGATAGGAGCTAGGGTTAGGTTTAGGGTTGGGTTCAGTGTTAGGTTTAGGGTTAGGGGTTAGGGTTAGGCTTAGGGTTAAGGGATAGGATTCGGGTTAAGTGTTGGGCTTAGGGTTAGGGTTTAGTGTTAGGGTTATCGTTAAAGATTAGGGTTAGGGTCAGGGTTAAATGTTTGGGTGCGGGTAATGGTTAGGGTCAGGGTTAAGGGTTACGGATAGGGTTAGTGTTAAGGGTTACGGGTAGGTTTAGGGTTCAGGGTTAGAGTTAGCATTAGGGCTTAAGGTTAGGATTAGGTTGTAGGTTAGATTTAGGGTTAGATCTAGGCGTTAGGGTAAGGGCTAGGGTTAGGATTAAGAGATAGGGTTAGGTTTAATGCTTAGGATTAGGGTTAGGGTTTGGCGTTAAAGTAAGTGTTAGGGGTTAGGTTTAAGGATCAAAGGTTAGGGTTATTTTTAGCCGTAGTGTTAGGTTTAGGGTTAAGGGATAAGGTTAGCGTTAAGGGTTTCCCTTACTGTTAGGGTTAAGGGTTAGGCTTAGAGTTAAAGGTTAATGTTAGGGTCAGTGTTAAGGGTTAGGGTGAGGGTTAATGATTAGGGTAAAGCTTAAGCCTTAGGGTTAAGGGTTAGCAATTAGGGTTTATGATTAGTGTTAGGGTTAGGGGTTAGGAGTTAGTGTTTTATGAAGAGGTATGTTTAGAGTTAGGTTTGGGGTTAGTATTAGGGTTAGGTTTAGGGGTTAGTTTTAGGGTAAAAGGATAGGATTAGGGTTAAGGGTTGGGCTCAGGTTTAGGGTTAAAGTTTAGTTTTAGGGTTAATGTTTAGTGTTATGGTCCAGTTTAAGTGTTAGGGTGAGGGTTAACGGTTAGGATTAGGCTTAGAGGTTGGGGATATAGTGAGGGTTCAGTGTTAGGGTTAGGTTTAGGATTCAGGGTTAGGGTTAGCTTTAGGGGTTATGGTTAGGGTTAGATGTTAGGTTAGTGTCAGGGTTAGGTCTAGTCGTGAGGGTAAGGTTTAGGGTTAGCTTTAAGAGCTACGGTTAGGTTTAATGGTTAGGATTAGGATTAGGGTTAAGGGTTAGGGTAAGGCTTACGGGTTAGGGTGAAGGGTGAAGGGTTAGGGCTTTTGCTAGGCATAGCGTTGGGGTTAGAAGTAAGGGTTACTGTCAGTGTTATGGTTGTAGTTAGGGTTACGGTTAGGGTTAGCGGTTTAGAATTAGGGTTAGGGATCAGGTTTTACAGTTATGACTAGGAGATAGGGTTAGAATTATGGGATAGGGGTTGTTCTCAGGGAATGGGTTATGCATGAACGTTACGATAAGAGGTTAAAGTTAGGGGCACGGTGAGGTTTACGTGTTAAGGGGAGAAATAGGAACAGGGTTAGGTGTTATGTTCAGGGTTAGGGTTACCTGTTAAAGGTATTGTTTATGCTTAGCGCATGGGCCCTGTCTGCATTAGGCGGTGTGGAAGGTTAGGGGGCTGGGATTGTCACCAGGAACCCACTGTATCGTACTCTGGATATGGGCCCGTGGGTTTCATACAGGACACAGTGGTAGAGCCTCCTTTAACGCATGGCATGGGAGGATTGCAGGCTTTCTAAACTCTAAGAAAGCAAGACGTCTGAGAATTAGATTTTGGGTTAGGATTATGGTTAGGGTTAAGGATGAAGTTTAGTGTTAGGGTGAGGGCTTAGGATTAGGGATTAGGGTTAGGATTAAAGGTTATTCTTAGGTTTAACGGTTACATTTCGGTTTATGGTTGAGGTTTACCTTTAGGGTAAAGATGAGGGGTTAGTGTTTGGTACAGGGTTAGGGTTAAGTGTTAGGTTTACGGTTGAAGATTAGGATTAGTGTTAGGATTAAAGGTTAGCGTGAGAGTTAACGGTTAGTGTTAAGGTTAAGAGTTACGGTAGGGTTTAGGTTTAGGGTTAAGGGTTAGGGTAAGTTTTAGGGTTAGAGTTATGTGTTAGGGTTTGTGTTAGAGGTTAGGGTTAGGTTTACTGTTCACGGTTAGGGTTACGTTTAGGGGTTAGCATTAGGGTTAGGGATTAGGTTTAGGGTAAGGGTTTAGTGTTAGTGTTGGGCTTTAGGCTCGGGGCTTAGGTTCAGGGTCAGTGGTTAGGGTTGGTGGTAGAGCTCAGATTTAGCGGTCAGTTTAAGGGCACAGGACTTGGTTAATCTAAGGTGAGAGGGGTGCGGTCAGAGTCACCATGAAAGCACAACATCATTCCCTGGGCCTTGGGACAAAACTTACATGCAGAACTCAGGCAGAGCCTCATCTCACACATGGCATGTCTGTATTGTAGGCTTGCTTCACTCTGGGAATGGAAGTAGTGTGAGAATTAGGGTTAGGTTTGCGGTTAGGGGTTTCGAGTTAGGGGTTAAGTTTCGAGTCAGGGTTAGGTGCTAGTGGTTAGGGGTAGAATTAGTGTTACGGGTTCGGTGTTAATTCTGGGTTAGGGGGCCAGGGTTAGGTTTAGGGTTGGGGTTAGTGTTATGGTTAGCGGTTAAGGTTAATGGATAGGGTTAGGGTTAAGGGTTAGGCTTAGGGTTAGGGTTCAGGGTTAGGGTTCAGGTTTAGGGTTAGGGTCAGGGTTAAGGGTTAGGGTGAGGGTTAATCGTTAGGGGGTTAGGGTTAAGGATTAGGTTTATTGTTCAGATTTAAGGTTATAATTAGGGGTTTGTGTTACTTGTAACTGTAGGTCAGTGTTGGGGTTAGAACTCTAGGCATTAATGTAAAGGTTAGAGTTAGGGTTCAGAGTTAGGGTTATGTTTAATTGTTAGGATTGGAATTAGGGTTAAGGGTTAGGGTTAAGGTTAGGGGTTATGACTAAGGATCAACGGTTAGGGTTATTTTTAGGCATAGGGTTAGGGTAAGGGGTTAGGGTTAGTGTTAGTGTTGTTGGTAGGGTTAAGTTTAGGGTTGGCGTTTCAGAATTAGAGATTAGGTGTTATGGTTATGGCTAGGAGTTAGGGTTAGAATTACAGTACAGGGCTTGTTCTCAGGGTGTCATGCATTAACGTTACGATATGGGGTTAAAGTTAGGGTTACGGTGAGGTTTACGTGTTAAGGTGAGCAGTAGTATCAGGGTTAGGTGTTATGTTCTGGGTTAGGGTTATGGGTGAGGGCTAGTGTTTATGCTTAGGGCATGGGCCCTGTATGCCCTAGGAATCGAAGTTAGGGGTCTGTTGTGGTCTCTGGGAACCCACTCTATCGTACGCTGTGTATGGGCCTCTGGGTTTCTTGCAGGACACTGTGGCAGAGCCGGCTTTCATGCATGGCTTAGTAGGATTGTAGGCTTTCAAAACTCTGAGAAAGCAAGAAGTCTGAGAATTAGATTTAGGGTTAGGATTACGGTACGGTTTAGTGATGAAGATTAGTGATAGGGTGAGGGCTTAGGGTTAGAGGTTAGGGTTAGGGTTAGGGTTGTTGGTAGGGTGAAGGTAGAGTTGGCATTTTAGAATTAGGGATGAGGTGTTATGGTTATGGCTGGGGATTAGGATTGGAATTATGGGATGGGGCTTCTTCTCAGGGTGTTATACATTAACGTTAAGATAAGGGGATAAGTTAGGGTTACGGGGAGGTTTATGTTTTAAGGTGAGCAATAGGATCAGCGTCAGGTGTTATATTCAGGGTGAGGGTTATCTGTTAGGGGTAGTGTTTATACTTAGCGTACGGGCCCTGTCTGCACTGGGCGGGGGGCGGGGGTTAGGGGGATGGGATTGTGCCCGGGAACGCACTGTATCGTACGCTGGTTATGGGCTCCTGGGTTTCATGCAGGACACAGTGGAAGAGCCCCCTTTTACTCATGGCATGGGAGGATTGTAAGCTTTCTAAACTCTGAGATAGCAAGAAGTCTGAGAATTAGATTTAGGGGTAAGATTATGGTAATGTTTAGCGAGGAAGATTAGTGTTAGGGTGGGCTCTTAGGGTTAGGGGTTAGGGTTAAAGGTTCGTGTTATTTTTAACAGTTACAGTTACGTTTTCGGTTAAGTTTCAGGGTTAGGGTTAGGGTTAAAGTTTGGTTTTATCGTTTGGCACAGGGTTAGGCTTCAGTGTTAGCTTTATGGTTAAAGATTAGGATTAGGGTTAGGGTTAAGGGTTAGTGTGAGGGTTAATGGTAAGGGTCAAGGTTAAGTGTTAGGGTTGGGCTTAGGGTTAGGAATAAGGCTTCGTGTAACGTTTAGGTTTAGAGTTAAGTGTTATGGTTATGGCTACAGGTTAGGGTTAGGTTTAGGGTTCATGGTTAGGGTTACATTTAGGGGTTCGGGTTATGGGTTAAGTTTAGGGTGAGTGTTTAGTGTTACTGTTGGGCGTTAGGATAAGGGCCGAGGTTTAGGGTTAGGATTTAGGTTTAGTATTAGGGCTTAGATTTAGTGGTTAGTTTAAGGGCACATGCTCTGTTTAATCTATGGTGGGAAGGGTGCAGACTGGGTCGCCTCAACACCACACCATCGTACCTTGGGCCCAGACCTACATGCAGGACTCAGGCAGAGCCTCTTCTCACTCGTGGCATGGCTCTATTGTAGGCTTGGTCAACTCTGAGAACGAAGGAAGTGTGAGAATTAGGGTTATGGTTAGGGTTATGTGTTTGGGGTTAGAGGTTTAGGTTTGAGTGAAGTTTAGTGGTTAGGAATTAGAAGTTAGGATTAGTGTGTCAGGGGTTAGGTGTTAGGTTTTTGTAAGGGGCTAGCGTTAGATTTAGGTTTAGGGTTAATGTTCAGGTGGGTTAGGGGTCAGCGTTAGGGTTAGGCTTACAAGATAGGATTAAGGTAAAGGGTGAAGGCTTAAGATTAGCAGTAAGGGTTAAGGTTAGGGTTAAGGGTTAGGGTTTCGTTCCAAGTTAAGGGTGAGAGTGAGGGTTAACAGTTGCGATTAGGGTAATGGTTTAGGGATAGTAATAGGTTTAAGGGATAGGGTTAGGGTTAGGTTTAGGGTTCGGGGTTAGGGTTAGCATTAGCGGTTAGGGTTAGGGTTAGGGGTTAGGGTTACAGTTAGGGTTAGGTCTAGGCATTATGGTAATGGTTCGTGTTAGGGTTAAGAATTAGGGTTAGGTTTAATTGTTAGGATTATGATCAGGGTAATGGTTAGGGTTAGGGTTAGCGGTTAGAGTTAGGGTTAGTGTTAGGGTTGTTTGTAGGGTGAAGGTAATGTTTAGCAGTTTAGAATTAAGGTTAGGGATTAGGTGTTACGGTTATGCTAGGAGTTAGGCTTAGAATTAAGGGATAGGGTTTGTTCTTAGGGTAAGTGTTATGCAATAACATTAGGATAGGGGTTAAAGTTAGGGTTACAGTGAGGTTTACGTGTTAAGGTGAACAATAACATCAGGGTTAGGTGTTATGTTCAGGGTTAGGGTTATGGGTGAGGTGCAGGGTTTTTGCTTAGGTCATGGGCCCTGTCAGCACTAGCAGGGGTAGTTAGGGGGCTGTGATTGTCCCCGGGAACCCACTCTATCGTACGCAGTGTATGGGCTCCTGGGTTTCATGCAGGACACTGTGGCAGAGCCAGCTTTCACGCATGGCTTTGGAGAATTGTAGGCTTTTAAAACTCTGAGATAGCAAGAAGTCTGAGAATTAGATTTAGGGTTAGGATTATGGTTAGGGTTAGGGATGAAGATTAGTCAGGGAGAGGGCTTAGGGTTAGGGCTTAAGCTTCGAGTGAGGATTAGGGGTTAGGGAGTAGGTGTTGGGTTTAGTGATAGGGTTAGGTCTTAGGGGTTAGGGTTGGGTTAGGGGCTAGGGTTAGATTTAGAGTGGGGTTAGGGTTAGCGTTAGGGGTTAGGGTTAGGGTTAAGGGATAGGATAAGGGTTAAGCGTTAAGGCTTAGGGTTAGCGTTAAGTGTTAGGTTTAGTTTTAAGGGTTAGGGTTACAGTTCGAGTTAAGGGTTAGTGTGGGGTTAACGGTTAGGGCTAGGGTTATGGGTTAAGGATAGAGTTAGGTTTAAGTCTTAGGATTAGGGTTCAGTGTTAGGGTTAGCATTAGGGATTAGCGTTAGGGTTAGGGGTTACGTTTACTCTTAGGGTTAGGTCTAGGCATTAGGGTACGTGTTAGTGTTAGGCTTAAGAGTTAGGGTTAGGTTTAATTGTTAGGATTAGGATCAGGGTTAAGGGTTAGGGTTAAGTGTCAAGTGTTATGGTTATTTTTAGGTGTACGGTTAGGGTTAGCAGTTAGGGTTAGGGTTAGTTTGTAGAGGTAAGGTAATGTTTAGCAGTTTTGAATTAGCCTTAGGGATTAGGTGTTACAATTGTGGCTAGGAGTTAGGGTTAGAATTAAGGGATAGGGGTTGTTCTTAGGGTAAGTCTTATGCATTAACGTTAGGATAACGGGTTCAAGTTAGAGTTATGGTGAGGTTGATGTGTTAAGGTGAGCAATAGTATCAGGGTGAGCTGTGATGTTCAGGGTTAGGGTTATGGGTGAGGGGTAGTGTTTATGCTTATATCACGAGCCCTCTCTGCTCTAGGAGGGGGCTCAAAGGGCTAAGATAGATGCCGGAAGCCACTCTATCATACGCTGGGTATGGGCCCCTTGGTTTCATGCCGGACACAGTGGCCGAGCCTCCTTCTACACATGGCATGGGAGGATTGTAGGCTTTGTAAACTCTGAGAAAGCAAGAAGTCTGAGAATTAAATTTAGGGCTAGGATTAGGGTTAGGGTTAGCAATATAGGTTACTGTTATGGTGAGGGCTTAGGGTTAGGGGTTTCGGTTAGGGTCAGGGTTAAAGGTTAGTGTTAGGTTCAACAGTTACAGTTAGGTTTAGGGTTAAGCTTTAAGGTTTAAGCTTAGGGTTAAGATTAGGGTTTAGGTTTTGGTACAGGGTAAGGGTTAAGTGCTAGGTTTAGGCTTAAAGATTAGGATTAGGGTTAGGGTTAAGGTTTAGTGTGAGGGTTAACGGTTAGGGTTAAGGTTAAGTGTTAGGGTTATGGGTTAGGGTTAGGGTTAAGTGTTCATGTTAGGTTTAGGGTTAGAGTTAAGTGTTATGGTTAGGGTTAGGGGTTTGGGTTAGGTTTAGGGTTCATGGTTAAGGTTACATTTAGGGGTTAGGTTTAGGGTAAGCGTTTAGTGTTAGTGTTGGGCATTAGGGTGAGGGCTTAGGTTTAGGGTTAGGGGTTAGGGTCAGTGTTAGGGCTTTGATTTGGCGGTTAGTTTAAGGGTACAGGACCTGTGTAATCTATGGTGAGTAGGGTGCAGAATGTTTACATGCGACACCACACCATCGGATCCTGGGCCTTTGGCCCAGACCTACTTGCAGGACTCATGCGGAAACTCTACTCACGCATTGCATGGTTGTATTTTAGCCTTGGTTAACTCTGAGAATGGAAGTAGTGTGAGAAATAGGGTTATGGTTAGGGTTAAGGGTTTGGTGTTAGGGGTTAGGGTTCAAGTGAGGTTTAGTGGTTAGGGACTAGGATTTAGGGTTAGTGTTAGGGTTAGGGGTTAGTTTTGCGTTAGGGGCTAGGGTTAGATTTATGGTTGGGGTTAGTGTTAGGGTTAGGATTAGGCATCAGGGTTAGTATTAGGGTTAAAGGATAGGATTGGAGTTAAGTGTTAAGGCTTAGGGTTTGTGTTAAGTGTTAGGGTTGGGGTTTAGGCTTAGGGTTACGGTTTGAGTTAAGCTCTAGGGTGAGGGTTAAAGATTAGGCTTAGGATTATTGGTTAGGGATAGAGTTATGTTTAAGGGTTAGGGATAGGGTTAGGTTTAGGGTTCAGTGTTAGGGTTAGCATTAGGGGTTAGGGTTAGGGTTAGGGTTAGGGGTTAGGCGTAGTGATGTATTAAGGGCTATGGTTAGAATTAGGATTGGGGTTAGTGTTAGGTTTAGGGTTAGGGGTTAGGTTTAGGGTTAAGGGATAGGATTATGGTTAAGGGTTGAGCGTAGGTTTAGGGTTAAGATTTAGTGTTAGGGTCCGGTTTAAGGGTTAGGGTGAGGGTTAACGGTTAGGGTTAGGGTTGGGGTTAGGGGTTAGGGATATAGTTAGTATTAAGTGTTAGGGTTAGGTTTAGGGTTCAGGGTTAGGGTTAGCTTTAGGGGTTATGATTAGGGTTAGGTGTTAGGTTAGTGTCAGGGTTAGGTCTAGGCGTCAGGGTAAGGTTTAGGGTTAGGGTTAAGAGCTAAGGTTGGGTTTAGTGGTTAGGATTAGGATTAGGGTTAGGAGTTAGGGTAAAGGGTCAAGGGTTAGCATTATTTTTAGCCATAGCTTTGGCGTTAGGAGTAAGGATTAGGTTCAGTGTTAGGGTAACAGTAGGTTACCGTAACAGTAACTACGTAGGGTAACAGTTAGTGTTAGTGGTTTAGAATTAGGGTTATGGATTAGTTGTCACAGTTATGACTAGGAGATAGGGTTAGAATTATGGGATAGGGGTTAATCTCAGGGTAAGTGTTATGCATTAACGTTAGGATAAGAGGTTAAAGTTCAGGTTACGGTGAGGTTTACATTCTAAGGTGAGCAATAGAATCAGGGTTAAATGTTATTTTCAGGGTTAGAGTTTTGGGTGAGGTGTAGAGTTTATGCTTAGGGCACGGGCCTTGTCTGCATTAGGCGGGGTGGGGGGTTAGGGGGCTGGGATTGTCACCAGGAACCCACTCTATCGTACTCTGGCCATGGGCCCCAGCGGTTCATTCAGGACACAGTGGAAGAGCCTCCTTTCACGCATGGCATGGGAGGATTGTAGGCTTTCTAAACTCTAAGAAAGCAAGAAGACTGAGAATTAGATTTAGGGTTAGGGTTAGGGTTCGGGTTAAGGATCAAGGTTAGTGTTAGGGTGAAGGCTTAGAGTTAGGGGTTATGGGTAGCGTTACAGGTTACTCTTAGTTTTAACCGTTACAGTTAGGTTCAGGGTTAAGGTTTATGGTTAGGTTTAAGGTTAGGGTTTAGGGTTTGGTACAGGATTAGGGTTAAATATTAGGTTTAGGGTTAAAGATTACGATTAAGGTTAGGTTTAAAGGTTAGTGTGAGGGTTAACAGTCAGGGTTAAAGTTAAGAGTTAGGGTTAGGGTTAGTGTTAGGATTAAGGGTTCATGTTAGGTTTAGGGTTAGAGTTAAGTGCTATGGTTAGCGCTCGAGGTTAGGGTTAGGTTTAGGGTTCACAGTTAGGGTTACGTTTAGAGGTTAGCATTAGGGTTAGGGATTAGCTTTAGGGTAAGAGTTTAGAGTTAGTGTTGGGCTTTAGGCTCAGGGCTTAGGTTTAGGGTCAGAGGTTAGGGTTGATGTTAGGGCTTAGATTTAGTGGTTAGTTTAAGGGCACAGGACCTGTTTATTCTACAGTGAGAGGGGTTAGGGTTAGGGTTAGGGTTGTCGTAGGGGTTAAGGTTAGATTTAACCTTGGGGTTAGTGTTAGGGTTAGGATTAGGGGGTTAGTGTTAGGGTTAGGGGTTAAAAACACCTACAGCCAGCCCTAACCCGATTTCTGACACTTCTTCCATTCTCAGAGTTAACCAAGCCTACAATACGGCCATGTCATGCGTGAGAAGAGGCTCCACCTGAGTCCTGTATGTAGGTCTTGGCCCAAGGCCCAGCGTACGGTGGTGTTGTGTCGCAGCAACCCTGTGCACCACTCTCACCATAGATTAAACAGGTCCTGTGCCCTTAAACTAACCGCTAAATCTCAGCCCTAACACTAATCCTAACCCCTAACCCGAAAAGTTATCCTTAACCCTAACTGTTAACACTCAAACTAACCCTTAACTCTAACCCTAGTCATGATCTTTAACCCTAACCCTAACACTTAACCCTAACCCTGTACCAAACCATAACCCCTAAGCTTAACCCTAACCCTAAACCTAAACCCTAAGTCTAACTGTAACTGTTAAACCTAACAGTAACTTTTAACCCTAAAACTAACCCTATCCCCTTACCCGAAGCCCTCACCCTAAGATTAAACTTCATCCCTAACCATAACGATAATCCTAACCTTAAATCTAATTCTCAGACTTCTTACTTTCTTAGAGATTGGAAAGCTTACAATCCTCCTTTACCATGCGTGAAATCAGGCTCTGCCAGAGTGTCCTACAAGAAACCCATGGGCCCATACCCTGCATACGATAGAGTGGGTTTCTGGTGACAATCGCATCCCCCTCAGTCCCACTCCTAGGGAAGACAGGGCCCATACCCTAAGCAAAACCCTACCCCTCACTCATAATTCTAACGCTGATCCTATTGCTCACCTTAACACATAAACCTCACCATAAACCTAACTTTAACCACTTATCCTAACATTAATGCATAACACTTATGCTAAGAACAACCCCTATCACTTAATTCTAACCCTAACTCCTAGCCATAACAGTAACCCCTAATCCCTAACCCTAATTCTAACCACTAAACATTACCTTAACCCTACAAACAACCCTAATATAACCCTAACCTTAAACGCTAACCCTAACCTTATCCCTAAACATAACCTTAAAAGTTTACCCTAAACCCTAACCCTATCCCCTAACCCTAAGCCTAACCCTTAATTCTGATCCTAATCCTAACAATTAAACCTAACCCTAACCCTTAACCCTAACACTAACACTTACCTTAATGCCGAGACCTAATCTTAGCAGTAAAGCTACCTCTAACCCTAACCCTAGACCTTAAACCTAACACTATCCCTAACTTATAACCCTAACCCTAACTGTTAACCCTCACCCTAACCCTTAACTCGGACCATAACCCTAACCCTTAACCCTAACCCTATCCCTTAATGCTAACCCTAAGCCTTAACCCTTAACCCTAATCCTATCCCTTAACCCTAAACCCTAACCCCTAACCCTAACCCTAACCCCAACGCTAAATCTATCCCTAGTCCCTAACCCAACCCTAAGCGTTAACCCCTAATGCTAACATTAACCCTAACCCCTAATCCCTAACACCTAACCCTCACGCGAACACTAACCCCTAACCCCAAACACCTAACCCTAATCATAACCATAATTCTCACACTTCCTCCATTCTCAGAGTTAGCCAAGCCTACAATAAAACCATGCCATGCGTGAGAAGAGGCTCTACCTGAGACCTGCATGTAGGTCTGGGCCCAAGGCCTCGGGTACGATGGTGTGGTGTGGCGATGACCCATTCTGCACACTTCTCACCATAGATTACACAGGTCCTTTGCCCTTAAAATAACCTCTAAATCTAAGCCCTAACGCTAACTCTAACACTAACCCTTAACCCTAAACTTAAGCCATGACCCTAACGCCCAACACTAACATTAAACCCTTACCCTAATCCTTACCCATAACCCTAATGCCTAAACGTAACCCTAACGATGAACCCTAAACCTAACCCTAACCCCAAACCCTAACCATAACACTTAACTCTAACCCTAAACCTAACACAAACACTTAAACCTAAACTTAACCACTAACCCTAACACTTAACCTTAACCCTAACCGTTAACTCTCACACTAACCCTTAAACCTAACCCTAATCGTAATCTTTAACCCTAAACCTAACAGTTAACCCTTACCCTGTACCAAAACCTAACCCCTAACCTTAACCTTAACCCTAACACTTGACCCTAAAGCTAACTGTAACCATTAAACCTAACACTAACCTTTAACCCTGACCATAACTCTAACCCCTAACCCTAAGCCCTCACCCTAATGCTAAACTTTATCCTTAACACTAACCATAATCCTATCCCTAAATCTAATTCTCAGACTTCTTGCTTTCTCAGAGTTTAGAAAGCCTACAATCCTCCCATGCCATGCGTGAAAAGAGGCTCTGCCACTGTGTCCTGCATGAATCCCAGGGACCCATACCCAGTGTACGATAGAGAAAGTTCTCGGCCACAATCCTAGACCCCTAATCCTCCCGCCTAGTGCAGACAGGGCCCGTGCCCTAAGCATAAAAAGTACGCCTAACATATAACCCTAACCTTGAACGTAACACCTAACCCTGATCCTGCTGCTCACCTTATCATGTAGACCACACAGTAACCCTAACTTTAACCGCATCTCCTAAAGTTAATGCATAACACTTACACTGAGAACAACGCCTATCCCATAATTCTAACCCTAAATCTTAGCCATAACCATACAACCTAATCCCTAACCCTAATTCTAAACTGCTAACCCTAACCTTAACACTACCAACAACCATAACACTAACCCTAAACCTAACCCTCACCCCTAATCCTACCCTATGCCTAAAAGTAACCCTAACTCCTAACCCTTATCCCTAACCAAAAGCCCTGTCCCTAACCATAAGACTTAAGTCTCACCCTTATACCCTAACCCTAATACGAATCCTTAAGCCTAACCCCCAATCCTAACAATTAACCTTAACCCTAACTGTTAACGCTCACCCTAACCCTTAAATCAGACCAAAACCCTAACACTTAACCCTAACCCTAATCCCTAATGCTAACCCTAAGCCTTAACCCTTTACCCTAATCCTATCCCTTAAGCCTAACCCTAACCCTAATTCCTAACCCTAACCATAATCCCTAACCCTAACCCTAACACCAACCCTAACTCTGAATCTAACCCTAGCCCCTAAACCAACACTAACCCCTAACCCCTAACCCTAACACTAACACTAACTCCTAATTTCTAACCCCTGAACCACACTCGAACCCTAACCCCTAACCCCAAACAGTTAACCATAACCATAACCCTAATTCTCACATTTCCTCTATTTTCAGAGTTCACCAAGCCTACAATAGAGCCATGCCATGAGTGAGAAGAGGCTCCGCCTGAGTCCTGCATGTAGGTCTGGGCCCAAGGCCCAGGTACGATGGTGTGGTGTCAACGGGACCAATTCTGCACCCTTCTCACCATAGATTAAACAGGTCCTGTGCCCTTAAACTAACCGCTAAATCTAAGCCCTAACACTAAACCTAAACGCTAACCCTAAACCTAAGCCCTTATCCTAATGCCCAACACTAACACCAAACACTCACCCTAAACCTAACCCGTAACCCTAACCCCTAAACGTAACCCTAACCATGCACCCTATATCTAACCCTAACCCCTAACCCTAACCATAACACTTAACTCTAACCCTAAACTAACATAAACCCTTAACACTAAACCTAATCCCTAACCCTCATGCTTAACCCTAACCGTTAATCCTTACACTTACCTTTAAACCTAATCCTAATTGTAATCTTTAACTCTAAACTTAACACTTAAACCTTAACCTGTACCAAAACCTATCCCCTAAACTGAACCCTAACACTAAACCTTAACGCTAAACCTAACTGTAACTGTTAAACCTAACACTAACCTTTAACTCTGACCCTAAACCTAACCCCTAACCCTAAGGCATCACCTTAACACTAAACTTCATCCCTAATTCTAACCATAATCCTAACCCTAAATCTAATTCTCAGACTTTTTCTTTCTCAGAGTTTAGAAAGCCTATAATCCTCCCATGCCATGTGTGAAAGGAGGCCCTGCCACTGTGTCCAGCATGAAACCCAGGGGCCAATACCCAGCATACGATAGAGTGATTTCCCGGCAAATATGCTAGCCCCCTAACCTCTCCGCCTAGTGCAGACAAGGCACGTGCCCTAAGCATAAACACAACCCCTAACCAATAACCCTAACCATAACTGTTAACTCTCACCCTAACATTTAACCCTGACACTAACCCTAACACATAAACCTATCCCTAAACCTTTACCCAAAGCCTAAGCCTTAACTCTAACACTATCATTTAACCCTAGCCCTAACCCCTAAATGTTACACTAACCATGAACCCTAAGCCTAACCGTAACCCATAACACTAACCATAACACTTAACTGTAACCCTAAACCTAACAAGACCCCTTAACCCTAACACTAACCCCTAACCCTAGCCCTTAAACTTAACCCTAAACTTTTACCCTCACACTAACCTTTAACACTAACCATAATGCTAATCTTTAACCCTAAACCTAACACTTAACTCTTACCCTGTACGAAACCCTAACCCCTGACCTTAACCCTGACAATAAACCTTAACCCTAAACCTAACTTTAACCGTTAAAACTAACACTAACCTTAACCCTAACTCTAACCCTAACCCTTAACCCTAAGCCCTCACCCTAACACTAATCATCATCCCTAATCCTAACCATAATCCTAACCCTAAATCTTAATCTCAGACGTCTTCCTCTCTCAGAGTTTAAAAAGCCCTCACCCTAAAATTTAACCCTAAACCTAACTGTAACTGTTTAAACTAACACTAATCTTTAACCATAACCCTAACCCTTAACCTGAACCCTAAGCCAAACTCTTAACCCTAATCCTATCCCTTAACCCTAACTCTACTCCCTAACTCGAATGCTAACACTAACCCCAACCCTAAACCTAACCCTAGCCCCTAACCCAACCCTCACCCCAACCCCTAACCCTAACACTAACCCTAACCCCTAATGCCTAACCCCTAACCCTCATTTGAACACTCTCTCCTAAACCCAAATCCCTAACCCTAACCATAACCCTAATTCTCACACTTCCATTCTAAGAGTTAACCAAGCCTATAATACAACCATGCCATGCATGAGAACAGGCTCCCCCTGATTCCTGCATGTAGGTCTGAGCCCAAGGCCCAGGGTACAATGCTGTGGTGTCTCAGCGACCCATTCCACACCCTTCTCACCATAGATTAAACAGGTCCTCTGACCTTAAACTAATCGCTAAATCTAAGTCCTAACACTAACACTAATCCCTACCCTAAACAGAAACCCTGACCCAAACTCCCTTCACTAACACTATACCCTTACACCAAACCTAACCCCTAAACCTAACCCCTAAACATAACCCTAACCATGAACCCTAAACCTGAACCTAAACCCTAACACTTAAGTGTAACCCTAAACCTAACACGAACCCCTAATCCTAACCCTAAACCCTAACCCTAACCCTTCACCTTAACCCTAACCGTTAACCCTCAGCTAACCCTTAAACCTAACACTAATCCTAATCTGTACCCCTAAACCGAACACTTAACCCTAACCCTGTACCAAACCCTAATCCCTAACACTAAGCCCTCTCCCTAACACTAAACTTCATCCCTAACCCTAACCATAATCCTAACCCTAAATCTAATTCTCAGACTTCTTGCTTTCTCAGAGTTTAGAAAGCCTACAATCCTCCCATGCCATGCATGAAAGGAGGCTCTGCCACTGTGCCCTGCATGAAACCCAGAGGCCCATACCCAGCATACGATAGAGTGGGTTCCTGGTGACAATCCCAGCCTCCGAACCCCCCCCCCCACCTAGTGAAGACAGGGCCTGTGCCCTAAGCATAAACACTGCCCCTAACCCATAACCATAACCCTGAACATAAAACCTAACCCTGATCCTATTGCTCACCTTAACATGTAAAGCACATCATAACACTAACTTTAACCGCTTACCCTAACTTTAAGCATAAAACTGACCCTGAGACCAACCCCTATGCCATAATTCTAACCCTAACTCCTTACCATAACCATTACACCTAATCCCTAACCCTAATTCTAAACTGCTAAACCTAACCTTAAGCCTACAAAAAACCTTAACGGTAACACTAACCCTAACACCTAATCCTAACCCTGTGCCTGAAAATGAACCTAACCCTTAACCTTTAACCCTAATGCTAACCCATAACCCTAACCATAACACTTTACTCTAACCCTAAATCTAACACGAACGCTTAACACTAGCCCTAAACCCTAACCCTAACCCTTAAACACAAACCTAACCGTTAACACTCACACTAACCGTCAACCCTAATCCGAATTCTAATCTTTAACCCTAAACCTAACACTTAACCCTAACCCTGTACCAAACCCTAACCCCTAACCATAACCCTCACCCTAAAACGTAACCCTAAACCTAACTGTAACCGTTAAACCTAACTCTAACATTTAACCTTTACTCTACCCATAATCCCTAGCCCTAATCCCTCACCCTAGCACTAACCTCATTCCTAACCCTAACTATAATCCTAACCCTAAATCTAATTATCAGACTTCTTGCTTTCTCAGCGTTAGAAAGCCTACAATCCTCCCATGCCATGAATAAAAGGAGGCTCTACCACTGTGTCCTGCCGGAAACCCCAGTGCCCATACTCAGCATACACTAGAGTGGGTTCCCCATGACAATCGCAACCCCAAACCCCTCCCCCCCTGCCTAGTGCAGACAGGGCCCGAGTCGTAAGCATAAACCCTACCCCTCACCCCTAACCATAACCCTGAACATAACACCTGACCCTGATCCCATTGCTCACCTTAAAATGTAAATCTCACCATAACCCTAAATTTAACCCCTTATCATAACGTTAATGCATAACACTTACCCTGAGAACAACTCCTATCTCTGAATTCTAACCCTAACTCCAAGCCATAACCATAACACCTAATCCCTAATGCGAATTCTAAACCGCTAACCCTAACCTTAAACCTACCATCAAACCAAACATTACCCTAGCCCCTAACATTAAAACTATGCCTAAAAATAACCCTAACACTTCACCCTTAATCCTAACCCCTAACTCTAACCCTAACCCTACCCCTAAGACCCTAACCATAACCCTAACTGTTAACCCTCACCCTAACACGTAACCCTGACCTTAACCCTAAACCTTAACACTAACCCTTAACCCTAACCCTAAGCCAAACCCTTAACCATAATCCTATCCTTTAACCCTAAACGCTAACCCTAATATTAACCCCAACCCTAAACCTAACCCTAGCACCCTAACCCAAACCCAACAACTAACCCCTATCCCTAACACTAACCCTAACTCCTAATCCCTAGGACCTAACCCTGACTCGAACCATAATCCCAAACTCCAAACCCCTAACCCAAACCCTAACCCTGATTCTCACACTACTTCCATTCTCAGAGTGAAGCAAGCCTACAATACAGCTATACTATGTGTGAGATGAGGCTCCACCTGAGTCCTGCATGTAGGTCCTTTCCCAAGGATCAGGGATTGATGTTGTGCTTTCGTGGAGACTCCGACAGCACCCTTCTCACCGTAGATAAAACAGGTCCTGTGCCCTTAAACTAACAGCTAAATCTCAGCCCTAACACTAACACTAACCCCTAACCGTAAACATAAGCTCCGACCGTAACGCTGAACACGAACTCTAAAACCTTACCCTAAACCTAAGCCCTAACCCTAACACTAACCCCTAAACATAACACTAACCATGAACCCTAAACCTAACCCTAACCATAACACTTAACGCTAACCCTAAAGCCTACACGAAGACTTATTCCTAACACTAACAAAAACCCTAGACCTTAGTCTTGATCCTTACCATTAACCCTCACACTAGCCCTTAACCCTAACCCTAATCCTAATCTTTAACCCTAAAGCTAAAACTTAAGCCTAACACAGTACCAAATGCTAAACCTTAACCTTAACCCTAACCCTAAAACATAACCATAAACCTGACTGTAAATGTTAAACCTAACACTAACCTTTAACCCTAACCACTGACCTTAAGAACGCACCCTAACACTAACATTCATCCCTAAACATTACCATAAACCTACCCCTAAATCTAATTCTCAGACTTCTTGCTTTCTCAGAGTTTAGAAAGCCTACAATTCTCCCATGTCATGAGTAAAAGGAGGCTCTGCCACTGTGTCCTGCAAGAAACCCGGGGGCCCATAACTAGTGCATGATAGAGCGGGTTCCCAGTGGCAATCCTAGTCCCTAACCCCCCCCCCTGGTGAAGACAGGGCCCGTGCGCTAAGCAAAAACACTATCCCTAACAGATAACCCTAATTCCAAACATAAAACCTAACCTTGATCCTGTTACTCACCTTAAAACATAAACCTAACCATAACCCTAATTTATCCCCTTATCTTAACGTTAATGCATAGCACCCAAAGAAGAAGCCCTATCCCATAATACTAAACCTAACCCCTAGCCATAACCATAACACCTCATCCATATTCTAAAGTGCCAACCCTAAACTTCAACCTACCATCAACCCTAACCCTAACCCTAACCCCTAACCCTAAGCCCTCACCCTAACACTAATCTTCATCCCTAAACTGTGCCGTAATCCTAACCCGAAATCTAATTCTCAGACTTCTTGCTTTCTCAGAGTTTTGAAAGCCTACAATCCTACTAAGCCATGCATGAAAGCCCGCTCTGCCACAGTGTCCTGCAGGAAACCAGAGGCCCATACACTGCATACGATAGAGTAGGTTACCAGCGACCATCACAGGCCCCTATCTTTGCCTCCTAGTGCATACAGGGCCCGTGCCCTAAGCATAAACCCTACCCCTCACCCATAAGCCTAACCCAGAACATAACACCTAACCCTGATCATACTGCTCACCTTAAGAGGTAAAGCTCACCATAACCCTAACTTTAACACCTTATATTAACGTTAATGCATGACACCCTGAGAACAAGCACTATACTGTAATTCTAACGCTAACACCTAGCCATAACCATAACACCTGATCCCTAATTCTGAAATGCCAACCCTAACCTTAACCCTACCAACAACACTAACACTAACCCTAAGCCCTTACCCTAAACCTACGCATAAAAATAACCCTAACCGTTGATCCTTAGTCATAACCCCTAACCTTAACCCTAACCCTTAACCCTAATCTCAAGCCTAACCACTAAACATAACCCTAACACTTAACCCTAAACCTAACCTTTACCTTAATGCCAAGAGATCTAACCCTAACACTGACTTACAGTTAACACTAAACCTAACCCCCCAATGTTAACCTTAAACCTGAACCATAAACCTAACCCTTAACCCTAATCATATCCCTAACACCCTAACCCTAACCCTAACTGTAAACCCTCACCCTAACCCTTAACCCTGACCGTAACCCTAAACCTGAACCCTAACCCTAAGCCTAACCCTTAACCCTAACCCTATCCCTTAACCCTAACGCCTAACCCTAACGCTAATTCCAAACCTAAACCTTACCCTGGCCCCCTAAACCAGACTTAACACCTAACCCGTAACACTAACTCTAACCCTAACCACTAATCCCTAGCACCTAACCCTGACTCCAAACCTAACCCCTAACTCGAAACCCCTAACCCCAACCCTAACCCTAATTCTCACACTACTTCCATTCCCGAGTGAAGCAAGCCTACAATACAGCCATGCCATGTGTGAGATGAGGCTCCGCCTGAGTCCTGCATGTAGGTCTTGTCCCAGGGCCCAGGGAATGATGATGTGCTTTCGTGATGACTCCGACCGCACCCCTCTCACCGTAGATTAACCAGGTCCTGTGCCCTTAAACTGACCGATAAATCTAAGCCCTACCACCGACCCTAACACCTGACCCTGAACCTAAGCCCCGAGCCTAAAGCCCAACACTAACTCTAAACCCTTACCCTAAACCTAATCCTTAACCCTAATGCTAACCCCTAAACGTAACCCTAACCGTGGACAGTAAACCTAACCCTAACCTCTAACACAAACCCTAACACATAACTCGAACCCTAAAACTAACCCTAACCCTTAACCCTAAACTTAACCCTAACCCTAACTCTTAACCTTAACCTAACCGTTAACTCTCACGCTAACTTTTAATCCTAACCCTAATCCTAATCTTCAACCCGAAACCTAACACTTAACCCTAACCTTGTACCTAACCCTAACCCTATACCAAACCCTAACCCCTCATCTTAACCCTAACCGTAAACCTCAACCCTAAACCGAACTGTAACCGTTAAACCTAAGAGTAACCTTTAACCCTAACCCTAATCCCTAACCCTAAGCCTTCACCCTAACACTAAACTTCATCCTTAACCCTAACCAGAATCCTAACCCTAAATCTAATTCTCAGACTTCTTGCTTTCTTAGAGTTTAGAAAGCCTGCAATCCTCCCATGCCATGCGTGAAAGGAGGCTCTACCACTGTGTCCTGCATCAAACCCACGGGCCCATACCCAGAGTACGATACAGTGGGATCCTGGTGACAATCCCAGCCCCCTAACATCCCCCCACCCCCGCTTAAGGCAGACAGGGCCCGTGCGCTAAGCATAAACAATACCTGTAACAGATATCCCTCACCCTGAACATAACACCTAACCCTGTTCCTATTGCTCCCCTTAACATGGAAACCTCACCGTGAGCCTAACTTTAACCTCTTATCCTAACGTTAGTGCATAACCCATTCCCTGAGAACAACCCCTATCCCATAATTCTAACCCTATCTCCTAGTCATCACTGTAACACCAAATCGCTAACCCTAATTCTAAACCGCTAACTCTAACCGTAACCCTGCCTACAACCCTAACACTGACAGTAACCGTTACTTCTAACCCCAACGCTATGCCTAACAAAAACCCTTAACCCTTCACCCTAACTCCTAAGCCTTACCCTAACCCTTAACCCTAATCCTAATCCTATCCATTCAACCTAACCCTAGCTCTTAAAGCTAACCTTAAACCTTACCCTCACGACTAGACCTAACCCTGACACTAACCTAACACCTAACCCTAACCATAACCCCTACAGCTAACCTTAACCCTGAACCCTAAACCTAACCCTAACACTGAACCCTCACTATATCCCCAACCTCTAAGCCTAATCCTAACCGTTAACCCTCACCCTAACACTTAAACTGGACCATAACACTAAACATTAACCCTAACACTAAACTTTAACCCTAAACCTGAGCCCAACCCTTAACCCTAATCCTATCCTTTTACCCTAAACTTAACCCCGAAACCTAACCCTAACACTAACCCCAATCCTAATTCTAACCATACCCCTTCATAAAACACTAACTCCTAACCCTAACACTTACCAAAAACCCTAATCGCTAATCCCTAACACTAACACTTAACCTTTACCGTAACCGTTAACCCTCACCCTAACCCTTAACGCTGACCCTAACCTTAACCTTTAATCTAAGCCTCACCCTTAACCCTAACAGTAAGGAAAACCCTTACGCCAACCTTATCCCTTATCCCTAACCCTAACACTACAGCTAAAAATAACACTAACCTTTGATCCTTAAACCTAACCCCTAACACTTACTTTAACCCCAAACCCTAACCCTAATCCTAAGCATTAAACCTAACCCTATCTCTTAACCCTTACTCTAACGCCTAGATCTAACCCTAAATCTAACCTACCACCTAATCCTAACCTTAAGCCCTAATGCTAACTCTAACCCTGAACCCTAAACCTACCCGTAAACCCTTAACACTAACCCTATCCATAAACCTTAACCCTGACCCTAACCATTACCCGCACCCAAACATTTAACCCTGACCCTAACACTAATCCTTAACGATAAACTTAACACTAAACCCCAACCCTAAGTCCAACACTTAACCCTAATCCTAACCCTTGACCCTAAGCCTAACCCTAACCCCTAACCCGAAACCTAAGCCTAACCCCAACCTGAACCCTTAATCTTGACCCTTACCCTTAACCCTCACACTAACCCTACTCCTAATCTTTAACCATGAAGCTAACACTGAAGCCTACCCCTGTGCCAAACGCTAAACCCAAACCTTAACCCTAACCCTGAGACTTAACCGTAAACCTAACTGTAACTGTTAAACCTAACACTAACCTTTAACCCCAACCCCTAACCCAAGACCCCACCCTGACACTAATCTTCATCCCTTAACATTACCAGAATCCTACCCCTAAATCGAATTCTCAGAGTTCTTGCTTTCTCAGAGTTTAGAAAGCCTACAATCTTCCCATGCCATGAGTAAAAGGGGGCTCTGCCACTGTGTCCTGCATGAAACCCAGGAGCCCATACCCAGCGTACGATAGAGTGGGTTCCCGGGGACAATCCCATCCCCCTAACCCCCACCCCCCGCCCAGTGCAGACAGGGCCCTTACGCTAAGTATAAACACTACCCCTAACAGATAACCCTCACCCTGACATAACACCTAATCCAGATGCTATTGCTCACCTTAAAACATAAACCTCCCCGTAACCCTAACTTAGCCCCTTAACTTAACGTGAATGCATAACACCTTGAGAAGAAGCCCTATCCCGTAATTCTAATCCTAAACCATAGTCATAACCGTAACACCTCATCCCTAATTCTAAAACGTCAACCCTAACCTTCACCCTACCAGCAACCCAAACCCTAACCCTAACCCTAACCCCTAACCCTAAGCCCTCACCCTAACCACTAATCTTCATCCCTAAACCGTGCCGTAATCCTAACCCGAAATCTAATTCTCAGACTTCTTGCTTTCTCAGAGTTTTGAAAGCCTACAATCCTACTAAGCCATGCATGAAAGCCGGCTCTGCCACAGTGTCCTGCATGAAACCCAGAGGCCCATACACTGCGTACGATAGAGTGGATTCCCAGCGACCATCACAGACCCCTAACTTCGCCTCCTAGTGCACACAGGGCCCGTGCCCTAAGGATAAACCCTACCCCTCACCCATAACCCTAACCCAGAACATAACACCTAACCCTGATCCTACTGCTCACCTTAACAGGTAAAGCTCACCATAACCCTAACTTTAACCCCTTATCTTAACGTTAATGCATGACACCCTGAGAACAAGTCCTATACCGTAAATCTAACCCTAACTCCTAGCCATAACCATAACACCTAATCCCTAATTCTGAAACGCCAACCCTAACCTTAACCCTACCAACAACACTAACACTAACCCTAACCCCTTACGCTAACCCTACGCCTAAAAATAACCCTAACCGTTGATCCTTAGTCATAACCCCTAACCTTAACCCTAACTCTTAACCCTAATCCCAATCCTAACCATTAAACATAACCGTAACTCTTAACCCTAACCCTGACCTTTACCCTAATGCCTAGAGATCTAACCCCCACAATGACCTACAGTTAAGACTAACCCTAAGCCCCTAACGCTAACCTTAAACCTGAACCATACACCTGACCCTTAACCCTAAACCTATCCCTAACCCCCTAACCCTAACCCTAACTGTTAAACCTCACCCTAACCCTTAACCCTGACCGTAACCCTAAACCTGAACCCTAACCCTAAAGCTAACCCTTAACCCTAACCCTATCCCTTAACCCTAACGCCTAACCCTAACGCTAACTCCAAACCTAAACCTTACCCTGGCCCCCTAAACCAGACTTAACACCTAACCCGTAACACTAACTCTAACCCTAACCACTAATCCCTAGCACCTAACCCTGACTCCAAACCTAACCCCTAACTCGAAACCCCTAACCCCAACCCTAACCCTAATTCTCACACTACTTCCATTCCCGAGTGAAGCAAGCCTACAATACAGCCATGCCATGTGTGAGATGAGGCTCCGCCTGAGTCCTGCATGTAGGTCTTGTCCCAGGGCCCAGGGAATGATGTTGTGCTTTCGTGATGACTCCGACCACACCCCTCTCACCGTAGATTAACCAGGTCCTGTGCCCTTAAACTGACTGATAAATCTAAGCCCTAGCACCAAACCTAACCCCTGACCCTGAACCTAAGCCCCGAACCTAAAGCCCAACACTAACTCTAGACCCTTACCCTATACCTAAACCTTAACCCTAATGCTAACCCCTAAACGTAACACTAACCGTGGACAGTAAACCTAACCCTAACCTCTAACACAAACCCTAACACATAACTCGAACCCTAAAACTAACCCTAACCCTTAACCCTAAACCTAAACCCTAACCCTAACACTTAACCTTAACCCTAACCGTTAACTCTCACGCTAACCTTTAATCCTAACCCTAATCCTAATCTTCAACCCGAAACCTAACACTTAACCCTAACCCTGTACCTAACCCTAACCCTATACCAAACCCTAACCCCTCATCTTAACCCTAACCGTAAACCTCAACCCTAAACCGAACTGTAACCGTTAAACCTAAGAGTAACCTTTAACCCTAACCCTAATCCCTAACCCTAAGCCCTCACCCTAACACTAAACTTCATCCTTAACCCTAACCAGAATCCTAACCCTAAATCTAATTCTCAGACTTCTTGCTTTCTTAGAGTTTAGAAAGCCTGCAATCCTCCCATGCCATTCGTGAAAGGAGGCTCTACAACTGTGTCCTGCATGAAATCCACGGGCCCATACCCAGAGTCCGATACAGTGGGATCCTAGTGACAATCCCAGTCCCCTAACCTCCCCCCACCCCCGCCTAAGGCAGACAGGGCCCGTGCGCTAAGCATAAACAATACCTGTAACAGATATCCCTCACCCTGAACATAACACCTAACCCTGTTCCTATTTCTCCCCTTAACACGGAAACCTCACCGTGAGCCTAACTTTAACCTCTTATCCTAACGTTAGTGCATAACCCATTCCCTGAGAACAACCCCTATCCCATAATTCTAACCCTGTCTCCTAGTCATCACTGTAACACCTAATCCCTAACCCTAATTCTCAACCGCTAACACTAACCGTAACCCTGCCTACAACCCTAACACTGACAGTAACAGTTACTTCTAACCCCAACGCTTCGCCTAACAAAAACCCTTAACCCTTCACCCTAACCCCTAAGCCTTACCCTAACCCTTAACCCTAATCCTAATCCTATCCATTCAACCTAACCCTAGCTCTTAAAGCTAACCCTAAACCTTACCCTCACGACTAGACCTAACCCTGACACTAACCTAACACCTAACCCTAACCATAACCCCTACAGCTAACCCTAACCCTGAACCCTAAACCTAACCCTAACACTGAACCCTCACTATATCCCCAACCTGTAAGCCTAATCCTAACCGTTAACCCTCACCCTAACACTTAAACTGGACCATAACACTAAACATTAACCCTAACACTAAACTTTAACCCTAAACCTGAGCCCAACCCTTAACCCTAATCCTATCCTTTTACCCTAAACCTAACCCCGAAACCTAACCCTAACACTAACCCCAATCCTAATTCTAACCATACCCCTTCATAAAACACTAACTCCTAACCCTAACACTTACCAAAAACCTTAATCGCTAATCCCTAACACTAACGCTTAACCTTTACCGTAACCGTTAACCCTCACCCTAACCCTTAACACTGACCCTAACCTTAACCTTTAATCTAAGCATGACCCTTAACCCTAACAGTAAGGAAAACCTTCACGCCAACCTTATCCCTTATCCCTAACCCTAACACTACAGCTAAAAATAACACTAACCTTTGATCCTTAAACCTAACCCCTAACACTTGCTTTAATCCCAAACCCTAACCCTAATCCTAAGCATTAAACCTAACCCTATCTCTTAACCCTTACTCTAACGCCTAGATCTAACCCTAAATCTAACCTACCACCTAATCCTAACCTTAAGCCCTAATGCTAACTCTAACCCTGAACCCTAAACCTACCCGTAAACCCTTAACACTAACCCTATCCATAAACCTTAAATCTGACCCTAACCATTACCCGCACCCAAACATTTAACCCTGACCCTATCCCTAATCCTTAACGATAAACTTAACACTAAACCCCAACCCTAAGCCCAACACTTAACCCTAATCCTAACCCTTGACCCTAAGCCTAACCCTAACCCCTAACCCGAAACCTAAGCCTAACCCCAACCTGAACCCTTAATCTTGACCCTTACCCTTAACCCTCACACTAACCCTACTCCTAATCTTTAACCATGAAGCTAACACTGAAGCCTACCCCTGTGCCAAACGCTAAACCCAAACCTTAACCCTAACCCTGAGACTTAACCGTAAACCTAACTGTAACTGTTAAACCTAACACTAACCTTTAACCCCAACCCCTAACCCAAGACCCCACCCTGACACTAATCTTCATCCCTAAACATTACCAGAATCCTACCCCTAAATCGAATTCTCAGAGTTCTTGCTTTCTCAGAGTTTAGAAAGCCTACAATCTTCCCATGCCATGAGTAAAAGGGGGCTCTGCCACTGTGTCCTGCATGAAACCCAGGAGCCCATACCCAGCGTACGATAGAGTGGGTTCCCGGGGACAATCCCATCCCCCTAACCCCCACCCCCCGCCCAGTGCAGACAGGGCCCGTACGCTAAGTATAAACACTACCCCTAACAGATAACCCTCACCCTGAACATAACACTTAACCCTGATGCTATTGCTCACCTTAAAACATAAACCTCCCCGTAACCCTAACTTAGCCCCTTAACTTAACGTGAATGCATAACACCTTGAGAAGAAGCCCTATCCCGTAATTCTAATCCTAAACCATAGTCATAACCGTAACACCTCATCCCTAATTCTAAAACGTCAACCCTAACCTTCACCCTACCAGCAACCCTAACCCTAACCCTAACCCCTAACCCTAAGCCCTCACCCTAACCACTAATCTTCATCCCTAAACCGTGCCGTAATCCTAACCCGAAATCTAATTCTCAGACTTCTTGCTTTCTCAGAGTTTTGAAAGCCTACAATCCTGCTAAGCCATGCATGAAAGCCGGCTCTGCCACAGTGTCCTGCATGAAACCCAGAGGCCCATACACTGCGTACGATAGAGTGGATTCCCAGCGACCATCACAGACCCCTAACTTCGCCTCCTAGTGCACACAGGGCCCGTGCCCTAAGGATAAACCCTACCCCTCACCCATAACCCTAACCCAGAACATAACACCTAACCCTGATCCTACTGCTCACCTTAACAGGTAAAGCTCACCATAACCCTAACTTTAACCCCTTATCTTAACGTTAATGCATGACACCCTGAGAACAAGACCTATAACGTAAATCTAACCCTAACTCCTAGCCATAACCATAACACCTAATCCCTAATTCTGAAACGCCAACCCTAACCTTAACCCTACCAACAACACTAACACTAACCCTAACCCCTTACGCTAACCCTACGCCTAAAAATAACCCTAACAGTTGATCCTTAGTCATAACCCCTAACCTTAACCCTAACTCTTAACCCTAATCCCAATCCTAACCATTAAACATAACCGTAACTCTTAACCCTAACCCTGACCTTTACCCTAATGCCTAGAGATCTAACCCCCACAATGACCTACAGTTAAGACTAACCCTAAGCCCCTAACGCTAACCTTAAACCTGAACCATACACCTGACCCTTAACCCTAAACCTATCCCTAACCCCCTAACCCTAACCCTAACTGTTAAACCTCACCCTAACCCTTAACCCTGACCGTAACCCTAAACCTGAACCCTAACCCTAAAGCTAACCCTTAACCCTAACCCTATCCCTTAACCCTAACGCCTAACCCTAACGCTAACTCCAAACCTAAACCTTACCCTGGCCCCCTAAACCAGACTTAACACCTAACCCGTAACACTAACTCTAACCCTAACCACTAATCCCTAGCACCTAACCCTGACTCCAAACCTAACCCCTAACTCGAAACCCCTAACCCCAACCCTAACCCTAATTCTCACACTACTTCCATTCCCGAGTGAAGCAAGCCTACAATACAGCCATGCCATGTGTGAGATGAGGCTCCGCCTGAGTCCTGCATGTAGGCCTTGTCCCAGGGCCCAGGGAATGATGTTGTGCTTTCGTGATGACTCCGACCGCACCCCTCTCACCGTAGATTAACCAGGTCCTGTGCCCTTAAACTGACTGATAAATCTAAGCCCTAGCACCAAACCTAACCCCTGACCCTGAACCTAAGCCCCGAGCCTAAAGCCCAACACTAACTCTAGACCCTTACCCTATACCTAAACCTTAACCCTAATGCTAACCCCTAAACGTAACCCTAACCGTGGACAGTAAACCTAACCCTAACCTCTAACACAAACCCTAACACATAACTCGAACCCTAAAACTAACCCTAACCCTTAACCCTAAACCTAAACCCTAACCCTAACTCTTAACCTTAACCCTAACCGTTAGCTCTCACGCTAACCTTTAATCCTAACCCTAATCCTAATCTTCAAGCCGAAACCTAACACTTAACCCTAACCCTGTACCTAACCCTAACGCTATACCAAACCCTAACCCCTCATCTTAACCCTAACCGTAAACCTCAACCCTAAACCGAACTGTAACCGTTAAACCTAAGAGTAACCTTTAACCCTAACCCTAATCCCTAACCCTAAGCCCTCACCCTAACACTAAACTTCATCCTTAACCCTAACCAGAATCCTAACCCTAAATCTAATTCTCAGACTTCTTGTTTTCTTAGAGTTTAGAAAGCCTGCAATCCTCCCATGCCATGCGTGAAAGGAGGCTCTACAACTGTGTCCTGCATGAAATCCACGGGCCCATACCCAGAGTCCGATACAGTGGGATCCTGGTGGCAATCCCAGTCCCCTAACCTCCCCCCACCCCCGCCTAAGGCAGACAGGGCCCGTGCGCTAAGCATAAACAATACCTGTAACAGATATCCCTCACCCTGAACATAACACCTAACCCTGTTCCTATTTCTCCCCTTAACACGGAAACCTCACCGTGAGCCTAACTTTAACCTCTTATCCTAACGTTAGTGCATAACCCATTCCCTGAGAACAACCCCTATCCCATAATTCTAACCCTGTCTCCTAGTAATCACTGTAACACCTAATCCCTAACCCTAATTCTCAACCGCTAACACTAACCGTAACCCTGCCTACAACCCTAACACTGACAGTAACAGTTACTTCTAACCCCAACGCTTCGCCTAACAAAAACCCTTAACCCTTCACCCTAACCCCTAAGCCTTACCCTAACCCTTAACCCTAATCCTAATCCTATCCATTCAACCTAACCCTAGCTCTTAAAGCTAACCCTAAACCTTACCCTCACGACTAGACCTAACCCTGACACTAACCTAACACCTAACCCTAACCATAACCCCTACAGCTAACCCTAACCCTGAACCCTAAACCTAACCCTAACACTGAACCCTCACTATATCCCCAACCTGTAAGCCTAATCCTAACCGTTAACCCTCACCCTAACACTTAAACTGGACCATAACACTAAACATTAACCCTAACACTAAACTTTAACCCTAAACCTGAGCCCAACCCTTAACCCTAATCCTATCCTTTTACCCTAAACCTAACCCCGAAACCTAACCCTAACACTAACCCCAATCCTAATTCTAACCATACCCCTTCATAAAACACTAACTCCTAACCCTAACACTTACCAAAAACCTTAATCGCTAATCCCTAACACTAACGCTTAACCTTTACCGTAACCGTTAACCCTCACCCTAACCCTTAACACTGACCCTAACCTTAACCTTTAATCTAAGCATGACCCTTAACCCTAACAGTAAGGAAAACCTTCACGCCAACCTTATCCCTTATCCCTAACCCTAACACTACAGCTAAAAATAACACTAACCTTTGATCCTTAAACCTAACCCCTAACACTTACTTTAACCCCAAACCCTAACCCTAATCCTAAGCATTAAACCTAACCCTATCTCTTAACCCTTACTCTAACGCCTAGATCTAACCCTAAATCTAACCTACCACCTAATCCTAACCTTAAGCCCTAATGCTAACTCTAACCCTGAACCCTAAACCTACCCGTAAACCCTTAACACTAACCCTATCCATAAACCTTAAATCTGACCCTAACCATTACCCGCACCCAAACATTTAACCCTGACCCTAACCCTAATCCTTAACGATAAACTTAACACTAAACCCCAACCCTAAGCCCAACACTTAACCCTAATCCTAACCCTTGACCCTAAGCCTAACACTAACCCCTAACCCGAAACCTAAGCCTAACCCCAACCTGAACCCTTAATCTTGACCCTTACCCTTAACCCTCACACTAACCCTACTCCTAATCTTTAACCATGAAGCTAACACTGAAGCCTACCCCTGTGCCAAACGCTAAACCCAAACCTTAACCCTAACCCTGAGACTTAACCGTAAACCTAACTGTAACTGTTAAACCTAACACTAACCTTTAACCCCAACCCCTAACCCAAGACCCCACCCTGACACTAATCTTCATCCCTAAACATTACCAGAATCCTACCCCTAAATCGAATTCTCAGAGTTCTTGCTTTCTCAGAGTTTAGAAAGCCTACAATCTTCCCATGCCATGAGTAAAAGGGGGCTCTGCCACTGTGTCCTGCATGAAACCCAGGAGCCCATACCCAGCGTACGATAGAGTGGGTTTCCGGGGACAATCCTATCCCCCTAACCCCCGCCCACCTCCCAGTGCAGACAGGGCCCATACACTAAGTATAAACACTACCCCTAACAGATAACTCTCACCCTGAACATAACACCTAACCCTGATCCTATTGCTCACCTTAAAACATAAACCTCCCCGTAACCCTAACTTAGCCCCTTAAATTAATGTGAATGCATAAAACCCTGAGAAGAAGCCCTATCCCGTAATTCTAATCCTAAACCATAGTCATAACCGTAACACCTCATCCCTAATTCTAAAACGACAACCCTAACCTTCACCCTACCAGCAAACCTAAACCTAACCCTAACCCCTAACCCTAAGCCCTCACCCTAACCACTAATCTTCATCCCTAAACCGTGCCGTAATCCTAACCCGAAATCTAATTCTCAGACTTCTTGCTTTCTCAGAGTTTTGAAAGCCTACAATCCTACTAAGCCATGCATGAAAGCCGGCTCTGCCACAGTGTCCTGCATGAAACCCAGAGGCCCATACACTGCGTACGATAGAGTGGATTCCCAGCGACCATCACAGACCCCTAACTTCGCCTCCTAGTGCATACAGGGCCCGTGCCCTAAGGATAAACCCTACCCCTCACCCATAACCCTAACCCAGAACATAACACCTAACCCTGATCCTACTGCTCACCTTAACACGTAAACCTCACCGTAACCTTAACTTTAACCCCTTATCCTAACGTTAATGCATCACACCCTGAGAACAAGCCCTATAGTGTAATTCTAACCCTAACTCCTAGCTATAACCATAACACCTAATCCCTAATTCTGAAACGCCAACCCTAACCTTAACCCTACCAACAACACTAACACTAACCCTAACCCCTTACCCTAACCCTACGCCTAAAAATAACCCTAACCCTTGATCCTTAGTCATTACCCATAACCTTAACCCTAACCCTCAACCCTAATCCCAATCCTTAACCATTAAACTTAACCCTAACTCTTAACCTTAACCCTAACCTTTGCCCTAATGCGTAGAGATCTAACCCCAACACTTTCCTACAGTTACACTAACCCTACCCTCTAATGCTAACCTTAAACCTGAACTATACACCTGACCATTAACCCTAACCCTATCCCTAACCCCCTTACCCTAACTCTAACTGTTTTCCCTCACCCTAACCCTCAACCCTGACCCTAACCTTAAACCTTAATCCTAACCATGCGTTTGATGAGCCTCTGCCTTTGTCCTGCGTGACAGTTGAAGCCCAACACCCAGGGTAAGATGAAGTGGGGTCGCAGCCTTGCTCCACACCCACAGTGCCCCGTACATTAGACGGGGCCCGTGCCCTGACACACACCGTTAAACGTAAGCCCTAACCCTATCACTAAACCAAACCCTTAGTAAGCCCTGAATCTAACTCCTAACAGTAACCCTAATCCCTGACCCTTACTCTTGCCTCTCACCGTAAACCTAAACCCAACCACTAAACATAATCCTATTCTCTAACCCCAACAGTAATCCTAACCCTAATTCTAACCTAAAACCCTAACCCCTAAACCTAATCCTAGTCCCTAACACCTAACCTTAACCTAAACTGAATTCCAATTCTCAGAGTTCTTCAATTCAAAAACTTAAAAAAAAGCCTACAATCCACCAATGCCGTGTCTGAGATGAGGGTCCGCCCCTATGTCCTGCATGACAGGCAGGCGCCAATGCCCAGGGTACTATGGAGTGGAGTCCTGGGGTCTGTAGGCTTGCTAAACTCCAGTTTGGAAGAATTGCTATAGTCATATATAAGGACGCTTACATTTACTTATAGAAAGCAACTATTGGTGTGTGATTTGTAGGCTTGCCTTACTCTAGTTTGGATGAAGAAGCTGAATCATATGTAGGAATATTAGCTTTGAGTGAGAGGAAGCATCTATGGGGGGTGCTTTTTTGGCTTGTTAAACTCTGGTTTGGAAGAAGTTTGAGAGTCTTATATAGGAACGATATCATTCATTCAGAGAAAGCAATTATAGGGAGTTGTTTTGTAGGCTTGCTAAGCTCTAGTTTGGAGGAAGGCGAGAGTCATATATAGGAACGTTTACGTTCACATAAAGCGTCTACGGGGGGACGGATTCTAGGCTTCCTAAACTCTAGCTTGGAAAAAGAGGACAGTTATGTATAGGAACTCTCGGCGGGGGATTTGTAGCATTGCTAAAATCTTAGATTGGAAACGTTGCGAGAGTCTTACATAGGAATGTTAACATTTACTCAATGAAAGCAACTATAAGGGGTGCTTTCCAGGCTGGCTACACTCTAATTTGGAAAAAGTGCGACAGTCATATATAGGAAGGCTTATATTCACTCAGACAAAGCAATTATGTGTAGGTGTATAGTAGGCATGCTAACTCTAGTTTGGAAAATTTCGAGAGCCATGTATAGGAAAGCTTACAGTAACTTAGAGAAAGCAATGAACAGGGGTGGAGTGTAGGCTTGCTAAACTCTAGTTTGGAGGAAGTGCCATAGTCCTATATAGGAACGCTTAAATTCGTTCAGAGAAAACAGCTGTCGGGAATTGTTTGTAGACTTAACTCTAGTTTGGAAGAAGTGCGAGAGACATATATAGGAATGTTTACATTGACTCAAAGAAAGCAACTATGGAGGAGTGTTATTTTGGCATGCCAGATGCTAGTTAAGAAGAGGTACAAGACTCATATATAGGAACGCTTACATTCACACAGCGAGAGCAACTACGGAGTAGTGTCAGGTAGACATGTTAAAGTCTAGCTTGGGAGAAGTTCCAGAGTCCTATATAGGAAAGGTAACAGCCACTTTGAAAAAGCAAGTCTTGGCGGGTGGTTTGTAGGCCTGCAAAACCCTGTTTTGGTTGAAGTGTGAGAATCATATATGAGAACGCTTACATTCCCTCAGAGAAAGCAACGATGGGGTTGTTTGTAGGCTTACTAAACTGCAGTTTGGAAGAAGCACGAGAATCACATATAGGAGCACATACATTTTGACGCACTGAAAGTAACTATGGGGTGGTGTTTTATAGGCATGCTAAACTCTAGTTTGGACGAAGTTTGAGAATCACATATAAGAAAGCTTAGAGTCACTTAGAGAAAGCAAATCTCTGGGTGTGGAATGTAGGCCTGCTAAACTCTATTTTGGTTTAAGAGTGAGAGTCATATATGGGAAGGCTTACATTCCCTCAGAGAAAGCAACGACGGCGTGGTGGTTTGTAGGCATACTAAACTCTAGTTTGGAAGAAGTAGGAGAATGATATATGGGAACGCTTACATTCACGTAGAGAAAGCAACTATGGGGTGGCGTTTTTGTAGCCATGCTAATCTCTAGTTTGGAAGAAGTTAAGGAGTAATATATAGGAAAGGGTATAGTCATAGAAACCAACTCTTGGGGGATGTTTTGTACACCTGCAAAACTCCAGTTTGGAAGTGGGGGAGAGTCATATTGGGGACCGCGTGCATTCACTCAGAGAAATCAACGATGGGATTGTGATTTGTAGGCATAGTCAACTCTAGTTTGGAAGAAGTACGAGAATCGTATATAGGAACGCTTACCTTCACGCAGAGAAAGCAACTATGGGGTGATGTTTGTATGCCTACTAAAATATAGTTTGGAGGAAGTTCGAGAGCCATATCTGGGAAGCTTACAGTCACTTAGAGAAAGCAGCTCTCGGGGGTGTTTCGTAGGCCTGCTAAACTCTATTTTCAATGAAGTGTTAGAATAATATATGGGAACTCAGTGAAAACAACGTTGTGGTTGTGGTTCCTAGGCATACTAACCTGTAATTTGGAAGAAGCAAGAGAATCACATGTAGAACCGCTTACATTCCGGCACCGAATGCAACTATGGGGTGGTGTTTTGTAGGCTTGCAAAACTCTAGTTTGGACGAAGTTTGAGAGTCATATATAGGAAAGTTTACAGTCACGTAGAGAAAGCAACTCTCTGGGTGTGGAATGTAGAGTTATTTTGGTTGAAATAGAGTTATTTTGATTGAAGTGTGAGAGTCATATATGGGAACGCTTACATTCACTCAGAGAAAACAACGTTTGGGTGGTGGTTTGTAGGGCATACTAAACTGTAGTTTGGAAGAAGTACGAGAGTCCTATATAGGAACACTTACATTCACGCAGAGAAAGCACTTATGGCGTCAGGTTTTGTAGGCATGCTAAACTGCAGTTTGGAAGGAGTTGGAGAACCTTATACAGGAAAGATTACCATCACCTAGGGAAAGCAACTCTCGGGAGATTTTTTTGTACACATGCTAAACTCTAATTTGGATGAAGTGTGAGAGTCAAACATGGGACCGCTTACATTCCCTCAGAGAAACAACACTGGGGTGGTTTTTGTAGGCATACTAAATAGTTTGGAAGAAGTACGAGAATGATATTTGGGAACGCTTACATTCACACAGAGAAAGCAACTACGGGGTGGTGTTTTGTAAGCATGCTATAGTTTGGAAGAAGTTCTAAACCTGAACAGTCACTTAGAGAAAGCAACTCTTGGTGGGTGATTTTTAGGTCTGCTAAATTGTATTTTGAAAGAAGTACCAGAGTCATATATACTAATGCTTACATTCATGCAAAGAAAAAACCATGGGGTGATGTTTTGTGGGCATGTTAACCTGTAGTTTGGAAGAAGTTGGAGAGTCTTATTTAGGAAAGCTTACAGTCACCTAGAGAAAGCAACTCTCGGGAGAGCCTTTCTTGGCCTGCTAAACTCTACTTTGCATCAATTGTGAGAGTCAAACATGGGAATGCTTTCATTCATTCAGAGAACGCAACGTTTGGGTGGTGGTTTGTAGGCATTCTAAACTGTATTTTGGAGGAAGTACGAGAGTCATGTATATGAACGCTTACATTCAGGCAGAGAAAGCAACTCTGGGGTCGTATTTTGTTGGCATGCTAAACTGTGGTTTGGAAGAAGTTCAAGAGTCTTATATAGGAAAGATTACAGTGACACAGAGAAAACAACTCTCGGAAGTTTATTGGTAGGCCTGCTAAACTCTAACTTGGATGAAATGTGAGAACGCTTGCATTCATTCACTCAGAGAAGGAAACATCGTGATGGTTTGAAGGCATAATAACTGTAGTTGGGAAGAAGTAGGAGAGTCATATATATGAACCGTTACATTCACGCAGAGAACGCAACTGTGGGGTGGCGATGTATGCATGTTAATCTGTAGTTTGGAGGAAGTGCGAGAGTCATATCTGGGGAAAATTACAGTCACTTAGAGAAAGGAACCATCTTGGGCTGGTTTGTAGATCTGCTAAATTCTATTTTGGAAACAGAGTGTGAGTCATATATGGGAACGCTTATGTTCACTCAGAGAAAGCAACCACGGTGTGGTGTTTTGTTGGCATGGTGTAGTTTGAAAGAAGTTGGAGATTCTTATATAGGAAAGTTTACAGTCACCTAGAGAAAGCAACTCACGGGGTGTGGTTTGTAGGCCTGCTAAACTCTAATTTAGATGAAGTGAGAGAGGCATATATATGAACGCTTATATTGATGCAGAGAAAGCAACTATGGGGTGGTGTTTTGTAGGCATGCTAAAATATAATTTGGAAGAAGTTCGAAAACAGTCACTTAGAGAAAGCAACTCTCGGCGGTTGATTTTTCGGTGTGCTAAATTGTATTTTGAAAGAAGTACCAGAGTCATATATACAAACGCTTACATTCATGCAGAGAAAGCAACTGTGGGGTGGTGTTTTCTAGGCATGCTAAACTCTAGTTTGGACGAAGTTTGAGAATCACATATAAGAAAGCTTAGAGTCGCTAAAGCAAATCTCTGGGTGTGGAATGTAGGCGTGCCAAACTCTATTTTGGTTTCAGAGTGAGAGTCATATATGGGAAGGCTTACATTCACTCAGAGAAAGCAACGATGGTGTGGTGGTTTGTAGGCATACTCAACTCTAGTTTGGAAGAAGTAGGAGAATGATATATGGGAACGCTTACATTCATGCAGAGTAAGCAATTATGGGGTGGCTTTTTTGTAGCCATGCAAATCTCTATTTTGCAAGAAGTTAAAGAGAAATATATAGGAAAGCGTACCGTCATTTATAGAAACCAACTTTCGGGGGATGGTTTGTAGGCCTGCAAAACTCTACTTTGGAAGAAGGGGGAGAGTCATATGGGGGACTGGGTACATTCACTCGGAGAAATCAACGATGGGGTTGTGGTTTGTAGGCATACTAAACTCTAGTTTGGAAGAAGGACGAGAATCATATATAGGAACGCTTACATTCATGCAGAGAAAGCAACTATGGAGTGATGTTTGTATGCCTACTAAACTATAGTTTGGAGGATGTTCGAGAGTCATATCTGGAAAGCTTACAGTCATTTAGCGAAAGCAACTCTCTGGGGATGGTTCGTAGGCCTGCTAAACTCTATTTTCAATGAAGTGTTAGAATCATATACAGGAACGCTTACATTCACTCAGAGAAAGCAACGTTGGGGTGGCCGTTTTTGAGCATACTAAACTCTACTTTGGAAGAGGTATGAGAGACATAAATACGAACGCTTACATTAACACAGAGAAAGGAAATATGGGGTGCTGTAGTGCAGGCATGCTAAACTATAGATTGGAAGAAGTTGGAAAGCTGACAGTCACTTAGAGAAAGCAACTCTTGGCGGGTGATTTTTAGGTCGGCTAAATTGTATTTTGAAAGACGTACTAGAGTCATATACAAACGCTTACATTCATGCAGAGAAAGAAACTATGGGGTGACGTGTTGTGGGGATGCTAAATTGCAGTTTGGAAGGTATTCGAGAGTGTTATTTAGGATAGCTTACAGTCACCTAGAGAAAGCAACACTCGGGACAGGTTTACAAGCCTCTAAACACTAATTAGCAGCAATTGTGAGAGTCAAACATGGGAACGCTTACATTCACTCAGAGAACGCAACGTTTGGGTGGTGGTTTGTAAGCATTCTAAACTGTATTTTGGAGGAAGTAGGAGAGTCATATATACGAATGCTTACATTCACGCAGAGAAAGCAACTCTGTGATCGTATTTTGTTGGCATGCTAAACTGTGGTTTGGAAGAAGTTCGAGAGCCTTATATAGGAAAGATTACAGTGACACAGAGAAAACAACTCTCTGTAGTTTGTTGGTAGGTCTGCTAAACTGTAATTTGGATGAAGTGTGAGAACGCTTGCATTCACTCAGAGAAAGAACTTTGTCGTGGTGGTTTGTAGGAATAACAACTGTAGTTCGAAGAAGTAGGAGAGTCATATATGAACGGTTACATTCACGCAGAGAAAGCAACTGTGGGGTGGCGTATGTAATCATCATAATCTGTAGTTTGGAGGAAGTTCGAGAGTCATATCTGGGGAAAATTAGAGTCATTTAGAGAAAGGAACCATCTTGGGCTGGTGTGTAGGTCTGCTAAATTCTATTTTGGAAAAAGAGTGAGAGTCATAGATGGGAACGCTTATGTTGCCTCACAGAAATCAACGATGGGGCGCTGTATTGTTGGCATGCCAAACTGTAGTTTGGAAGAAGTTCGAGAGTCTTATATAGGAAAGTTTACAGTCACCTAGAGAAAGCAACTCACAGGAGGTGGTTTGTAGGCCGCTAAACTCTAATTTGGATGAAGTGAAACAGGTATACATGGATATGCTTCATTCACTCAGAGAAAGGTAAATTGGGGTGCCGGTTTGTAGGTATACTAACTCCAGTTTGGAAGAAGTACTAGAGTCATATATATGAACGCTTATATGGACGCAGAGAAAGCAACTATGGGGTGGTGCTTTGTAGGCCTGCTAAAATATAGTTTGGAAGAAGTTCGAAAGCAGACAGTCATTTAGAGAAAGCAACTCTTGGCGGTGGATTTTTAGGTCTGCTAAATTGTATTTTGAAAGAAGTACCAGTGTCATATATTCAAACGCTTACATTCATGCAGAGAAAGGAACTGTGGGGTGGTGTTTTCTAGGCGTGCTAAACTCTAGTTTGGACGAAGTTTGAGAATCACATATAAGAAAGCTTAGAGTCGCTTAAAGCAAATCTCTGGTTGTGGAATGTAGGCGTGCTAAACTCTATTTTGGTTTCGGAGTGAGAGTCATATATGGGAAGGCTTACATTCACTCAGAGAAAGCAACGATGGTGTGGTGGTTTGTAGGCATACTCAACTCTAGTTTGGAAGAAGTAGGAGAATGATATATGGGAACGCTTACATTCATGCAGAGAAAGCAATTATGGGGTGGCTTTTTTGTAGCCATGCATATCTCTATTTTGCAAAAAGTTAAAGAGAAATATATAGGAAAGCGTACCGTCATTTATAGAAACCAACTTTTGGGGGATGGTTTGTAGGCCTGCAAAACTCTACTTTGGAAGAAGGGGGAGAATCATATGGGGGACTGGGTACATTCACTCGGAGAAATCAACGATGGGGTTGTGGTTTGTAGGCATACTAAACTCTAGTTTGGAAGAAGGACGAGAATCATATATAGGAACGCTTACATTCATGCAGAGAAAGCAACTATGGAGTGATGTTTGTATGCCTACTAAACGATAGTTTGGAGGATGCTCGAGAGTCATATCTGGAAAGCTTACAGTCATTTAGAGAAAGCAACTCTCTGGGGGTGGTTCGTAGGCCCGCTAAACTCTATTTTCAATGAAGTGTTAGAATCATATGCAGGAACGCTTACATTCACTCAGAGAAAGCAACGTTGGGGTGGCCGTTTTTGAGCATACTAAACTCTACTTTGGAAGAGGTACGAGAGACATAAATACGAACGCTTACATTAACACAGAGAAAGCAAATATGGGGTGCTGTAATGCAGGCATGCTAAACTATAGATTGGAAGAAGTTCGAAAGCTGACAGTCACTTAGAGAAAGCAACTCTTGGCGGGTGATTTTTTCAGTCTGCTAAATTGTATTTTGAAAGACGTACCAGAGTCATATACAAACGCTTACATTCATGCAGAGAAAGAAACTATGGGGTGATGTGTTTTTGGCATGCTAAACTGCTTTTTGAAATGAGTTCCAGAGTGTTATATAGGATAGCTTACAGTCACCTAGAGAAAGCAACACTCGGGACAGCTTTGCAAGCCTCTAAACACTAATTAGCATCAATTGTGAGAGTCAAACATGGGAACGCTTACATTCACTCAGAGAACACAAGGTTTGGGTGGTGGTTTGTAGGCATAATAACTGTAGTTCGGAAGAAGTAGGAGAGTCATATACATGAACGGTTACATTCACGCAGAGAAAGAAACTGTTGGGTGGTGTATGTACGCATGTTAATCTATACTTTGGAGGAAGTTCGAGAGTCATATCTGGGGAAAATTGCAGTCACTTAGAGAAAGCAACCATCGGGGGCCGTTTTGTAGATCTGCTAAATTCTATTTTGGAAGAAGAGTGAAAGTCATATGTGGGAACGCTTATGTTCACTCAGAGAAATCAACGATGGGTCAGTGTTTCGTTGGCATGCTAAACTGTAGTTTGGAAGAAGCTCGCGAGTCTTATATAAGAAAGCTTACAGTCACCTAGAGAAAGTAACTCTCGGCAGATTGTTTCTAAGCGTGCTAAACTCTAATTTGCATCAATTGTGAGAGTCAAACATGGGAACGCTTACATTCACTCAGAGAACGCAACGTTTGGGTGGTGGTTTGTAAGCATTCTAAACTGTATTTTGGAGGAAGTAGGAGAGTCATATATACGAATGCTTACATTCACGCAGAGAAAGCAACTCTGTGATCGTATTTTGTTGGCATGCTAAACTGTGGTTTGGAAGAAGTTTGAGAGCCTTATATAGGAAAGATTACAGTGACACAGAGAAAACAACTCTCTGTAGTTTGTTGGTAGGTCTGCTAAACTGTAATTTGGATGAAGTGTGAGAACGCTTGCATTCACTCAGAGAAAGAACTTTGTCGTGGTGGTTTGTAGGAATAACAACTGTAGTTCGAAGAAGTAGGAGAGTCATATATGAACGGTTACATTCACGCAGAGAAAGCAACTGTGGGGTGGCGTATGTAATCATCATAATCTGTAGTTTGGAGGAAGTTCGAGAGTCATATCTGGGGAAAATTAGAGTCATTTAGAGAAAGGAACCATCGGGGGCTAGTGTGTAGGTCTGCTAAATTCTATTTTGGAAAAAGAGTGAGAGTCATAGATGGGAACGCTTATGTTGCCTCACAGAAATCAACGATGGGGCGCTGTATTGTTGGCATGCTAAACTGTAGTTTGGAAGAAGTTCGAGAGTCTTATATAGGAAAGTTTACAGTCACCTAGAGAAAGCAACTCACAGGAGGTGGTTTGTAGGCCGCTAAACTCTAATTTGGATGAAGTGAAACAGGCATACATGGATACGCTTCATTCACTCAGAGAAAGGTAAATTTGGGTGCCGGTTTGTAGGTATACTAACTCCAGTTTGGAAGAAGTACGAGAGTCATATATATGAAAGCTTATATGGACGCAGAGAAAGCAACTATGGGGTGGTGTTTTGTAGGCATGCTAAAATATAATTTGGAAGAAGTTCGAAAGCTGACAGTGACAGAGAATGCAACTCTCGGCGGTTGATTTTGAGGTGTGCTAAATTGTATTTTGAAAGAAGTACCAGAGTCATATATAAAATCTGTTACATTTATGCTGAGAAAAACTATGTGGTGATGTTTTGTTGGCGTGCTGAAATGTAGTTTCGAAAAAGTTCGACAGTCTTTTATAGGAAAGCTTACTGTCCGCTAGAGGAAGCAATTTTCGAGAGATTGTTTGTAAGCCTGCTAAACTCTACCTTGCACCATTTGTGACTGTCATACATGGGAACGCTAACATTCTCTCAGAGAACTTAACTTTTGGGTGGTTGTTTGTAAGCATACTAAACTGTATTTTGGAAGAAGTAGCAGAGTCATATATGTGAGTGCTTACATTCACGCAGAGAGGGCAAATATGGGGTGGTGTTTTGTAGGCATGCAAATCTCTAGTTGCAAAGAAGTTAAGAGTAATAGGAAAGCTTACAGTCTCACAGAGAAAGCAACCCTTGGGGGCCGGTTTGTAGTTCTGCTAAATTCTATTTTGGATGAAGTGTGAATCATAAACGGGAACGCTAACATTCACTCAGAGAAAGTAGGGTTGCGGTGGTGATTTTTAGTCACACTAAACTGGAGTTTGGAGGAAGTACGAGAATAAAAGAATGCTTACATTCACTCAGAAAAAGCAACGTTGGGGAGGTGGTTGGTAGGTGTACTATACTTTGGAAGAAGTACGAGCGTGATGCATAGGAACGCTTACATTCACGCAAACTATGGGGTGGCCTTTTGTTGGCATGCTAAATTATGTTCCAAAGTCATATATAGGAAAGCTTATAGTGAGAGAAAGCAACTCTCGGGCGGTGTTTTGTAGGTCAGGCAAATTGCATTTTGAAAGCAGTCCGAGATTCATATAAGGGAAAGCCTATATCCACTCAGAGAAAGCAATGTTAGGCTGGTGGTTTGTAGGCATACTAAACTGTATTTTGGAACTCGTATGTATGACTCTCACACTTGATCCAAATTAGAGTTCACCAGGCCTATAAACCACATCCTGAGAGTTGCTTTCTCTAGGTGAATGTAAGCTTTCCTATGTAAAACTCTCGAACTTCTTCCAAACTAAAGTTTAGCATGCCAACAATACACCACCGCATCGTTGCTTTCTCTGAGTGAACATAAGAATTCCCTTATATGAATCACTTTTTCCAAAATAGAATTTAGCAGACCTACAAACCAGTCCCCGATGGTTGATTTAGCTATGTGACTGTAATTTTCCCCAGATATGACTCTCAAACTTCCTCCAAAGTATAGATTAACATGCGTACATACACCACCCAACAGTTTCTTTCTCTGCGTGAATGTAACTGTTCATATATATGACTCTCCTACTTCTTCCGACCTACAGTTATTATGCCTACAAACCACCACCCAAACGTTGTGTTCTCTCCATGAATGTAAGCGTTCCCATATTTGACTCTCACAATTGCTGCTAATTAGTGTTTAGAGGCTTGCAAAGCTGTCCCGAGTGTTGTTTTCTCTAGGTGACTGTAAGCTATCCTATATAACGCTCTGGAACTCCTTTCAAACTGCAGTTTAGCATGCCAACAACACGTCACCCCATAGTTTCTTTCTCTGCACGAATGTAAGCGTTTGTATATATGACTCTGGTACGTCTTTCAAAATACAATTTAGCAGACCTAAAAATCACCCGCCAAGAGTTGCTTTCTCTAAGTGACTGTCAGCTTTCCAACTTCTTCCAATCTATAGTTTAGCATGCCTGCACTACAGCACCCCGTATTTGCTTTCTCTGTGTTAATGTAAGCGTTCGTATTTATGTCTCTCGTACCTCTTCCAAAGTAGAGTTTAGTATGCTCAAAAACGGCCACCCCAACGTTGCTTTCTCTGAGTGAATGTAAGCGTTCCTGCATATGATTCTAACACTTCATTGAAAATAGAGTTTAGCAGGCCTACGAACCATCCCCAGAGAGTTGCTTTCTCTAAATGACTGTAAGCTTTCCAGATATGACTCTCGAACATCCTCCAAACTATCGTTTAGTAGGCATACAAACATCACTCCATAGTTGCTTTCTCTGCATGAATGTAAGCGTTCCTATATATGATTCTCGTCCTTCTTCCAAACTAGAGTTTAGTATGCCTACAAACCACAACCCCATCGTTGATTTCTCCGAGTGAATGTACCCAGTCCCCCATATGACTCTCCCCCTTCTTCCAAAGTAGAGTTTTGCAGGCCTACAAACCATCCCCCGAAAGTTGATTTCTATAAATGACGGTACGATTTCCTATATATTACTCTTTAACTTCTTGCAAAATAGAGATTTGCATGGCTACAAAAAAGCCACCCCATAATTGCTTTCTCTGCATGAATGTAAGCGTTCCCATATATCATTCTCCTACTTCTTCCAAACTAGAGTTGAGTATGCCTACAAACCACCACACCATCGTTGCTTTCTCTGAGTGAATGTAAGCCTTCCCATATATGACTCTCACTCTGAAACCAAAATAGAGTTTGGCACGCCTACATTCCACACCCAGAGATTTGCTTTAGCGACTCTAAGCTTTCTTATATGTGATTCTCAAACTTCGTCCAAACTAGAGTTTAGCATGCCTAGAAAACACCACCCCACAGTTGCTTTCTCTGCATGAATGTAAGCGTTTGTATATATGACTCTGGTACTTCTTTCAAAATACAATTTAGCACACCGAAAAATCAACCGCCGAGAGTTGCTTTCTCTAAGTGACTGTTTTCGAACTTCTTCCAAATTATATTTTAGCATGCCTACAAAACACCACCCCATAGTTGCTTTCTCTGCATCAATATAAGCGTTCATATATATGCCTCTCTCACTTCATCTAAATTAGAGTTTAGCAGGCCTACAAACAACACCCCGTGAGTTGCTTTCTCTAGGTGACTGTAAACTTTCCTATATAAGAATCTCCAACTTCTTTCAAACTACACCATGCCAACAAAACACCACACCGTGGTTGCTTTCTCTGAGTGAACATAAGCGTTCCCATATATGACTCACACTCTGTTTCCAAAATAGAATTTAGCAGATCTACAAACCAGCCCAAGATGGTTCCTTTCTCTAAGTGACTGTAATTTTCCCCAGATATGACTCTCGCACTTCCTCCAAACTACAGATTAACATGCATACATCGCCACCCCACAGTTGCGTTCTCTGCGTGAATGTAACGGTTCATATATATGACTCTCCTACTTCTTCCCAACTACAGTTATTATGCCTTCAAACCATCACGATGTTTCCTTCTCTGAGTGAATGAATGCAAGCGTTCTCACATTTCATCCAAGTTAGAGTTTAGCAGGCCTACCAATAAACTTCCGAGAGTTGTTTTCTCTGTGTCACTGTAATCTTTCCTATATAAGACTCTCGAACTTCTTCCAAACCACAGTTTAGCATGCCAACAAAATACGACCCCAGAGTTGCTTTCTCTGCCTGAATGTAAGTGTTCATATACATGACTCTCGTACTTCCTCCAAAATACAGTTTAGAATGCCTACAAACCACCACCCAAACGTTGCGTTCTCTGAATGAATGAAAGCATTCCCATGTTTGACTCTCACAATTGATGCAAAGTAGAGTTTAGCAGGCCAAGAAAGGCTCTCCCGAGAGTTGCTTTCTCTAGGTGACTGTAAGCTTTCCTAAATAAGACTCTCCAACTTCTTCCAAACTACAGGTTAACATGCCCACAAAACATCACCCCATGGTTTTTTCTTTGCATGAATGTAAGCATTAGTATATATGACTCTGGTACTTCTTTCAAAATACAATTTAGCAGACCTAAAAATCACCCACCAAGAGTTGCTTTCTCTAAGTGACTGTTCAGGTTTAGAACTTCTTCCAAACTATAGCATGCTTACAAAACACCACCCCGTAGTTGCTTTCTCTGTGTGAATGTAAGCGTTCCCAAATATCATTCTCGTACTTCTTCCAAACTATTTAGTATGCCTACAAAAACCACCCCAGTGTTGTTTCTCTGAGGGAATGTAAGCGGTCCCATGTTTGACTCTCACACTTCATCCAAATTAGAGTTTAGCATGTGTACAAAAAAATCTCCCGAGAGTTGCTTTCCCTAGGTGACGGTAATCTTTCCTGTATAAGGTTCTCCAACTCCTTCCAAACTGCAGTTTAGCATGCCTACAAAACCTGATGCCATAAGTGCTTTCTCTGCGTGAATGTAAGTGTTCCTATATAGGACTCTCGTACTTCTTCCAAACTACAGTTTAGTATGCCCTACAAACCACCACCCAAACGTTGTTTTCTCTGAGTGAATGTAAGCGTTCCCATATATGACTCTCACACTTCAACCAAAATAACTCTATTTCAACCAAAATAACTCTACATTCCACACCCAGAGAGTTGCTTTCTCTACGTGACTGTAAACTTTCCTATATATGACTCTCAAACTTCGTCCAAACTAGAGTTTTGCAAGCCTACAAAACACCACCCCATAGTTGCATTCGGTGCCGGAATGTAAGCGGTTCTACATGTGATTCTCTTGCTTCTTCCAAATTACAGGTTAGTATGCCTAGGAACCACAACCACAACGTTGTTTTCACTGAGTTCCCATATATTATTCTAACACTTCATTGAAAATAGAGTTTAGCAGGCCTACGAAACACCCCCGAGAGCTGCTTTCTCTAAGTGACTGTAAGCTTCCCAGATATGGCTCTCGAACTTCCTCCAAACTATATTTTAGTAGGCATACAAACATCACCCCATAGTTGCTTTCTCTGCGTGAAGGTAAGCGTTCCTATATACGATTCTCGTACTTCTTCCAAACTAGAGTTGACTATGCCTACAAATCACAATCCCATCGTTGATTTCTCTGAGTGAATGCACGCGGTCCCCAATATGACTCTCCCCCACTTCCAAACTGGAGTTTTGCAGGTGTACAAAACATCCCCCGAGAGTTGGTTTCTATGACTATACCCTTTCCTATATATTACTCCTTAACTTCTTCCAAACTAGAGATTAGCATGGCTACAAAAACGCCACCCCATAGTTGCTTTCTCTACGTGAATGTAAGCGTTCCCATATATCATTCTCCTACTTCTTCCAAACTAGAGTTTAGTATGCCTACAAACCACCACGCCGTCGTTGCTTTCTCTGAGGGAATGTAAGCCTTCCCATATATGACTCTCACTCTTAAACCAAAATAGAGTTTAGCAGGCCTACATTCCACACCCAGAGATTTGCTTTCTCTAAGTGACTCTAAGCTTTCTTATATGTGATTCTCAAACTTCGTCCAAACTAGAGTTTAGCATGCCTATAAAACACCACCCCATAGTTACTTTCAGTGCGTCAAAATGTATGTGCTCCTATATGTGATTCTCGTGCTTCTTCCAAACTGCAGTTTAGTAAGCCTACAAACAACCCCATCGTTGCTTTCTCTGAGGGAATGTAAGCGTTCTCATATATGATTCTCACACTTCAACCAAAACAGGGTTTTGCAGGCCTACAAACCACCCGCCAAGACTTGCTTCTTCAAAGTGGCTGTTACCTTTCCTATATAGGACTCTGGAACTTCTCCCAAGCTAGACTTTAACATGTCTACCTGACACTACTCCGTAGTTGCTCTCGCTGTGTGAATGTAAGCGTTCCTATATATGAGTCTTGTACCTCTTCTTAACTAGCATCTGGCATGCCAAAATAACACTCCTCCATAGTTGCTTTCTTTGAGTCAATGTAAACATTCCTATATATGTCTCTCGCACTTCTTCCAAACTAGAGTTAAGTCTACAAACCAATCCCCGACAGCTGTTTTCTCTGAATGAATTTAAGCGTTCCTTATATATGACTATGGCACTTCCTCCAAACTAGAGTTTAGCAAGCCTACACTCCACTCCTGTTCATTGCTTTCTCTAAGTTACTGTAAGCTTTCCTATACATGGCTCTCGAAATTTTCCAAACTAGAGTTAGCATGCCTACTATACACCTACACATAATTGCTTTGTCTGAGTGAATATAAGCCTTCCTATACATGACTGTCGCACTTTTTCCAAAGTAGAGTGTAGCCAGCCTGGAAAGCACCCCTTATAGTTGCTTTCATTGAGTGAATGTTAACATTCTTATGTATGACTCTCGCAACTTTTCCAATCTAAGATTTTAGCAATGCTACAAATCCCCCGCCGAGAGTTCCTATACATAACTGTCCTCTTTTTCCAAGCTAGAGTTTAGGAAGCCTAGAAACCGTCCCCCCGTAGACGCTTTATGTGAACGTAAGCGTTCCTATATATCACTCTTGCCTTCCTCCAAACTAGAGCTTAGCAAGCCTACAAACCAACTCCCTATAATTGCTTTCTCTGAAAGAATGATATCGTTCCTATATAAGACTCTCGAACTTCTTCCAAACCAGAGTTTAACAAGCCAAAAAAGCACCCCCCATAGATGCTTCCTCTAACTCAAAGCTAATATTCCTATATATGATTCAGCTTCTTCATCCAAACTAGAGTAAGGCAAGCCTACAAATCACACACCAATAGTTGCTTTCTATAAGTAAATGTAAGCATCCCTATATATGACTATAGTAATTCTTCCAAACTGGAGTTTAGCAAGCCTACAGACCCCAGGAATCCACTCCATAGTACCCTGGGCATTGGCGCCTGCCTGTCATGCAGGACATAGGGGCGGACGCTCATCTCAGACACTGCATTGGTGGATTGTAGGCTTTTTTAAGTTTTTGAATTGCAAAAGTCTGAGAATTGGAATTCGGTTTAGGGTAAGGTTAGGTGTTAGGGACTAGGATTAGGTTTAGGGGTTAGGGTTTTAGGTTAGAATTAGGGTTAGGATTACTGTTAGGGTTAGAGATTAGGATTATGTTTAGTGGTTGGGTTTAGGCTTAGGATGAGAGGCAAGAGTAAGGGTCAGGGATTAGGGTTACTATTAGGAGTTAGATTCAGGGCTTACGAAGGGTTTGGTTTAGTGATAGGGTTCGGGCTTACGTTTAACGGTGTGTGTTAGGGCACGGGTCCTGTCTAACGTACGGGGCACTGTGGGTGTGGAGCAAGGCTGCGTCCCCACTTCATCGTACCCTGGGTGTTGGGCTTCAACTGTCATGCAGGACAAAGGCAGAGGCTCATCTCACGCATGGTTAGGATTAAGGTTTAAGTTTAGGGTCAGGGTTGAGGGTTAGGGTGAGGGTTAACAGAGTCAGGGTAAGGGGGTTAGGGATAGGGTTAGTGTTAAGGGTTACGGTTAGGTTTAGGGTTCAGGGTTAGAGTTAGCATTAGGGCTTAAGGTTAGGATTAGGCGGTAGGTTAGATTTAGGGTTAGATCTAGGCGTTAGGGTAAGGGCTAGCGTTAGGGTTGAGAGATAGGGTTAGGTTTAATGCTTAGGATTAGGGTTAGGGTTTGGGGTTAAAGTAAGTGTTAGGGGTTAGGTTTAAGGATCCAAGGTTAGGGTTATTTTTAGCTGTAGTGTTAGGGTTAGGGATAAGGGATCCCATAAACATTAAGGGTCTTCCTTACTGTAGGGTTAAGGGTTAGGCTTAGAGTTAAAGGTTAAGGTTAGGGTCAGTGTTAAGATTTAGGGTGAGGGTTTACGGTCAGGGTAAAGGTTAAGCGTTAGGGTGAGGGATTAGTGATTAGGGTTTTTGGTTAGTGTTAGAGTTAGCGGTAAGGAGTTAGTGTTTTATGAAGGGGTATGGTTAGAATTAGGATTGGGGTTAGAGTTAGGGTGAGGTATAGGGGTTAGGTTTAGCGGTCAGTTTTTGGGTAAAAGGATAGGATTAGGGTTACGGGTTGGGCTTAGGTTTAGGGTTAAAATTTACTGCTAGGGTTAGGGATAGGGTTCAGGGTTAGCTTTAGGGGTTCTGGTTAGGATTAGGTGTCAGGTTAGTGTCAGGGTTAGGTCTAGTCGTGAGGGTAAGGTTTAGGGTTAGCGTTAAGAGCTAGGGTTAGGTTTAATGGTTAGGATTAGGATTAGGGTTAAGGGTTAGGGTAAGGCTTAGGGGTTAGGGTTAAGGGTTAGGGTCAAGGGTTAGGGTTTTTGTTAGGCATAGCGTTGGGGTTAGAAGTAAGGGTTACTGTCAGTGTTAGGGTTGTAGGTAGGGTTACGGTTAGGGTTAGCGGTTTAGAATTAGGGTTAGGGATTAGGTGTCACAGTGATGACTAAGAGATAGGGTTAGAATTATGGGATAGGGGTTGTTCTCAGGAAATGGGTTATGCATTAACGTTAGGATAAGAGGTTAAAGTTAGGCGCACGGTGAGGTTTACGTGTTAAGGGGAGAAATAGGAACAGGGTTGGGTGTTATGTTCAGGGTTAGGGTTATCTGTTAAAGGTATTGTTTCTGCTTAGCGCACGGGCCCTGTCTGCATTAGGCGGGTGGGGGGAGTTTAGGGGGCTGGGATTGTACCCGGGAACCCACTCTATCATACTCTGGGTATGGGCCCATGAGTTTCATGCAGGACACAGTGGTAGAGCCTCCTTTCACGCATGGCATGGGAGGATTGCAGGCTTTCTAATCTCTAAGAAAGCAAGAAGTCTGAGAATTAGATTTAGGGTTAGGATACTGGTTAGGGTTAAGGATGAAGTTTAGTGTTCGGGTGAGGGCTTAGGGTTAGGGAATAGGGTTAGGGTTAAAGGTTACTCTTAGGTTTAACGGTTACACTTAGGTTTAGGGTTGAGGTTTACGGTTAGGGTTAGGATGAGGGGTTAGGGTTTGGTACAGGGTTAAGTGTTAGGTTTAGGGTTGAAGATTAGGATTAGGGTTAGGATTAAAGGTTAGCGTGAGAGTTAACGCTTAGGGTTAAGGTTAAGAGTTAGGGTTTAAGGTTAAGGTTAGGGTTAGTTTTAGGGTTAGAGTTATGTGCTATGGTTTGTGTTAGAGGTTAGGGTTAGGTTTACTGGTCACGGTTAGGGTTACGTTTAGGGATTAGCATTAGGGTTAGGGTTAGGGTTAGGGTTAAGGGAGAGGATTAGGGTTAAGTGTTCGGGTTAGTGTTAGGGTTTAGTGTTAGGGTTAGCATTAAGGATTAGGGTTAGGGTCAGGGTTAAATGCTTGGGTGCAGGTAATGGTTAGGGTCAGGGTTAAGGTTCTCGGATAGGGTTAGTGTTAAGGGTTATGGGTAGGTTTAGGGTTCAGGGTTAGTGTTAGCATTAGGGCTTAAGGTTAGGATTAGGCGGTAGGTTAGATTTAGGGTTAGATCTAGGCGTTAGGGTAAGGGCTAGCGTTAGGGTTAAGAGATAGGGTTAGGTTTAATGCTTAGGATTAGGGTTAGGGTTTGGGGTTAAAGTAAGTGTTGGGGTTAGGTTTAAGGATCCAAGGTTAGGGTTATTTTTAGCTGTAGTGTTAGGGTTAGGGATAAGTAATCCCATTAGCATTAAGGGTCTTCCTTACTGTAGGGTTAAGGGTTAGGCTTAGAGTTAAAGGTTAGGTTAGGGTCAGTGTTAAGATTTAGGGTGAGGGTTAACGGTTAGGGTAAAGGTTAAGCGTTAGGGTTAGGGATTAGTGATTAGGGTTTTTGGTTAGTGTTAGGGTTAGTGGTTAGGAGTTAGTGTTTCATGAAGGGGTATGGTTAGAATTAGGATTGGGGTTAGAGTTAGGGTGAGGTATAGGGGTTAGGTTTAGGGGTTAGTTTTAGGGTAAAAGGATAGCATTAGGGTTACGGGTTGGGCTTAGGTTTAGGGTTAAAGTTTACTGCTAGGGTTAGGGATAGGGTTCAGGGTTAGCTTTAGGGGTTCTGGTTAGGGTTAGGTGTTAGGTTAGTGTCAGGGTTAGGTCTAGTCGTGAGGGTAAGGTTTAGGGTTAGCTTTAAGAGCTAGGGTTAGGTTTAATGGTTAGGATTAGGATTCGGGTTCAGGGTTTGGGTAAGGCTTAGGGGTTAGGGTGAAGGGTTAGGGTCAAGGGTTAGGGTTTTTGTTAGGCATAGCGTTGGGGTTAGAAGTAAGGGTTACTCTCAGTGTTAGGGTTGTAGGTAGGGTTACGGTTAGGGTTAGCGGTTTATAATTAGGGTTAGGGATTAGGTGTCACAGTGATGACTAGGAGATAGGGTTAGAATTATGGGATAGGGGTTGTTCTCAGGAAATGGGTTATGCATTAACGTTAGGATAAGAGGTTAAAGTTAGGCGCACGGTGAGGTTTACGTGTTAAGGGGAGAAATAGGAACAGGGTTGGGTGTTATGTTCAGGGTTAGGGTTATCTGTTAAAGGTATTGTTTCTGCTTAGCGCACGGGCCCTGTCTGCATTAGGCGGGCGGGGGGAGTTTAGGGGGCTGGGATTGTACCAGGGAACCCACTCTATCATACTCTGGGTATGGGCCCATGAGTTTCATGCAGGACACAGTGGTAGAGTCTCCTTTCACGCATGGCATGGGAGGATTGCAGGCTTTCTAAACTCTAAGAAAGCAAGAAGTCTGAGATTTAGATTTAGGGTTAGGATACTGGTTAGGGTTAAGGATGAAGTTTAGTGTTCGGGTGAGGGCTTAGGGTTAGGGAATAGGGTTAGGGTTAAAGGTTACTCTTAGGTTTAACGGTTACACTTTGGTTTAGGGTGAGGTTTACGGTTAGGGTTAAGATGAGGGGTTAGGGTTTGGTACAGTGTTAGGGTTAAGTGTTAGGTTTAGGGTTGAAGATTAGGATTAGGGTTAGGATTAAAGGTTAGCGTGAGAGTTAACGCTTAGGGTTAAGGTTAAGAGTTAGGGTTTAGGGTTAAGGTTAGGGTTAGTTTTAGGATTAGAGTTATGTGCTATGGTTTGTGTTAGAGGTTAGGGTTAGGTTTCCTGGTCACGGTTAGGGTTACGTTTAGGGATTAGCATTAGGGTTAGGGTTAAGGGATAGGATTAGGGTTAAGTGTTGGGCTTAGGGTTAGGGTTTAGTGTTAGGGTTATCATTAAGGATTAGGGTTAGGGTCAGGGTTAAATGCTTGTGTGCGGGTAATGGTTAGGGTCAGGGTTAAGGTTCACGGATAGGGTTAGTGTTAAGGGTTACGGGTAGGTTTAGGGTTCAGGGTTAGTGTTAGCATTAGGGCTTAAGGTTAGGATTAGGCGGTAGGTTAGATTTAGGGTTAGATCTAGGCGTTAGGGTAAGGGCTAGCGTTAGGGTTAAGAGATAGGGTTAGGTTTAATGCTTAGGATTAGGGTTAGGGTTTGGGGTTAAAGTAAGTGTTAGGGGTTAGGTTTAAGGATCCAAGTTTAGGGTTATTTTTAGCTGTAGTGTTAGGGTTAGGGATAAGGGATCCCATAAACATTAAGGGTCTTCCTTACTGTAGGGTTAAGGGTTAGGCTTAGAGTTAAAGGTTAAGGTTAGGGTCAGTGTTAAGATTTAGGGTGAGGGTTTACGGTCAGGGTAAAGGTTAAGCGTTAGGGTGAGGGATTAGTGATTAGGGTTTTTGGTTAGTGTTAGGGTTAGCGGTAAGGAGTTAGTGTTTTATGAAGGGGTATGGTTAGAATTAGGATTGGGGTTAGAGTTAGGGTGAGGTATAGGGGTTAGGTTTAGCGGTCAGTTTTAGGGTAAAAGGATAGGATTAGGGTTACGGGTTGGGCTTAGGTTTAGGGTTAAAATTTACTGCTAGGGTTAGGGATAGGGTTCAGGGTTAGCTTTAGGGGTTCTGGTTAGGATTAGGTGTCAGGTTAGTGTCAGGGTTAGGTCTAGTCGTGAGGGTAAGGTTTAGGGTTAGCGTTAAGAGCTAGGGTTAGGTTTAATGGTTAGGATTAGGATTAGGGTTAAGGGTTAGGGTAAGGCTTAGGGGTTAGGGTTAAGGGTTAGGGTCAAGGGTTAGGGTTTTTGTTAGGCATAGCGTTGGGGTTAGAAGTAAGGGTTACTGTCAGTGTTAGGGTTGTAGGTAGGGTTACGGTTAGGGTTAGCGGTTTATAATTAGGGTTAGGGATTAGGTGTCACAGTGATGACTAAGAGATAGGGTTAGAATTATGGGATAGGGGTTGTTCTCAGGAAATGGGTTATGCATTAACGTTAGGATAAGAGGTTAAAGTTAGGCGCACGGTGAGGTTTACGTGTTAAGGGGAGAAATAGGAACAGGGTTGGGTGTTATGTTCAGGGTTAGGGTTATCTGTTAAAGGTATTGTTTCTGCTTAGCGCACGGGCCCTGTCTGCATTAGGCGGGCGGGGGGAGTTTAGGGGGCTGGGATTGTACCAGGGAACCCACTCTATCATACTCTGGGTATGGGCCCATGAGTTTCATGCAGGACACAGTGGTAGAGTCTCCTTTCACGCATGGCATGGGAGGATTGCAGGCTTTCTAAACTCTAAGAAAGCAAGAAGTCTGAGAATTAGATTTAGGGTTAGGATACTGGTTAGGGTTAAGGATGAAGTTTAGTGTTCGGGTGAGGGCTTAGGGTTAGGGAATAGGGTTAGGGTTAAAGGTTACTCTTAGGTTTAACGGTTACACTTTGGTTTAGGGTGAGGTTTACGGTTAGGGTTAAGATGAGGGGTTAGGGTTTGGTACAGTGTTAGGGTTAAGTGTTAGGTTTAGGGTTGAAGATTAGGATTAGGGTTAGGATTAAAGGTTAGCGTGAGAGTTAACGCTTAGGGTTAAGGTTAAGAGTTAGGGTTTAGGGTTAAGGTTAGGGTTAGTTTTAGGATTAGAGTTATGTGCTATGGTTTGTGTTAGAGGTTAGGGTTAGGTTTCCTGGTCACGGTTAGGGTTACGTTCAGGGATTAGCATTAGGGTTAGGGTTAGGGTTAGGGTTAAGGGATAGGATTAGGGTTAAGTGTTGGGCTTAGGGTTCGGGTTTAGTGTTAGGGTTAGCATTAAGGATTAGGGTTAGGGTCAGGGTTAAATGCTTGGGTGCGGGTAATGGGTAGGGTCAGGGTTAAGGTTCACGGATAGGGTTAGTGTTAAGGGTTACGGGTAGGTTTAGGGTTCAGGGTTAGTGTTAGCATTAGGGCTTAAGGTTAGGATTAGGCGGTAGGTTAGATTTAGGGTTAGATGTAGGCGTTAGGGTAAGGGCTATCGTTAGGGTTAAGATATAGGGTTAGGTTTAATGCTTAGGATTAGGGTTAGGGTTTGGGGTTAAAGTAAGTGTTAGGGGTTAGGTTTAAGGATCCAAGGTTAGTGTTATTTTTAGCTGTAGTGTTAGGGTTAGGGATAAGAGATCCCATTAGCATTAAGGGTCTTCCTTACTGTAGAGTTAAGGGTTAGGCTTAGAGTTAAAGGTGAAGGTTAGGGTCAGTGTTAAGATTTAGGGTGAGGGTTAACGGTTAGGGTAAAGGTTAAGCGTTAGGGTTAGGGATTAGTGATTAGGGTTTTTGGTTAGTGTTAGGGTTAGGGGTTAGGAGTTAGTGTTTTATGAAGGGGTATGGTTAGAATTAGGATTGGGGTTAGAGTTAGGGTGAGGTATAGGGGTTAGGTTTAGGGGTTAGTTTTAGGGTAAAAGGATAGCATTAGGGTTACGGGTTGGGCTTAGGTTTAGGGTTAAAGTTTACTGCTAGGGTTAGGGATAGGGTTCAGGGTTAGCTTTAGGGGTTCTGGTTAGGATTAGGTGTTAGGTTAGTGTCAGGGTTAGGTCTAGTCGTGAGGGTAAGGTTTAGGGTTAGCTTTAAGAGCTAGGGTTAGGTTTAATGGTTAGGATTAGGATTCGGGTTAAGGGTTTGGGTAAGGCTTAGGGGTTAGGGTGAAGGGTTAGGGTCAAGGGTTAGGGTTTTTGTTAGGCATAGCGTTGGGGTTAGAAGTAAGGGTTACTGTCAGTGTTAGGGTTGTAGGTAGGGTTACGGTTAGGGTTAGCGGTTTAGAATTAGGGTTAGGGATTAGGTGTCACAGTGATGACTAGGAGATAGGGTTACAATTATGGGATAGGGGTTGTTCTCAGGAAATGGGTTATGCATTAACGTTAGGATAAGAGGTTAAAGTTAGGCGCACGGTGAGGTTTACGTGTTAAGGGGAGAAATAGGAACAGGGTTGGGTGTTATGTTCAGGGTTAGGGTTATCTCTTAAAGGTATTGTTTATGCTTAGCGCACGGGCCCTGTCTGCATTAGGCGGGCGGGGGGAGTTTAGGGGGCTGGGATTGTACCAGGGAACCCACTCTATCATACTCTGGGTATGGGCCCGTGAGTTTCATGCAGGACACAGTGGTAGAGTCTCCTTTCACGCATGGCATGGGAGGATTGCAGGCTTTCTAAACTCTAAGAAAGCAAGAAGTCTGAGAATTAGATTTAGGGTTAGGATACTGGTTAGGGTTAAGGATGAAGTTTAGTGTTCGGGTGAGGGCTTAGGGTTAGGGAATAGGGTTATGGTTAAAGGTTACTCTTAGGTTTAACGGTTACACTTTGGTTTAGGGTGAGGTTTACGGTTAGGGTTAAGATGAGGGGTTAGGGTTTGGTACAGTGTTAGGGTTAAGTGTTAGGTTTAGGGTTGAAGATTAGGATTAGGGTTAGGATTAAAGGTTAGCGTGAGAGTTAACGCTTAGGGTTAAGTTTAAGAGTTAGGGTTTAGGGTTAAGGTTAGGGTTAGTTTTAGGATTAGAGTTATGTGCTATGGTTTGTGTTAGAGGTTAGGGTTAGGTTTCCTGGTCACGGTTAGGGTTACGTTTAGGGATTAGCATTAGGGTTAGGGTTAGGGTTAGGGTTAAGGGATAGGATTAGGGTTAAGTGTTGGGCTTAGGGTTAGGGTTTAGTGTTAGGGTTAGCATTAAGGATTAGGGTTAGGGTCAGGGTTAAATGCTTGGGTGCGGGTAATGGGTAGGGTCAGGGTTAAGGTTCACGGATAGGGTTAGTGTTAAGGGTTACGGGTAGGTTTAGGGTTCAGGGTTAGTGTTAGCATTAGGGCTTAAGGTTAGGATTAGGCGGTAGATTAGATTTAGGGTTAGATCTAGGCGTTAGGGTAAGGGCTAGCGTTAGGGTTAAGAGATAGGGTTAGGTTTCATGCTTAGGATTAGGGTTTGGGTTTCAGGTTAAAATAAGTGTTAGGGGTTAGGTTTAAGGATCCAAGGTTAGGGTTATTTTTAGCTGTAGTGTTAGGGTTAGGGATAAGGGATCCCATTAGCATTAAGGGTCTTCCTTACTGTAGGGTTAAGGGTTAGGCTTAGAGTTTAAGGTTAAGGTTAGGGTCAGTGTTAAGATTTAGGGTGAGGGTTTACGGTCAGGGTAAAGGTTAAGCGTTAGGGTGAGGGATTAGTGATTAGGGTTTTTGGTTAGTGTTATGGTTAGCGGTAAGGAGTTTGTGTTTTATGAAGGGGTATGGTTAGAATTAGGATTGGGGTTAGAGTTAGGGTGAGGTATAGGGGTTAGGTTTAGGGGTTAGTTTTAGGGTAAAAGGATAGGATTAGGGTTACGGGTTGGGCTTAGGTTTAGGGTTAAAATTTACTGCTAGGGTTAGGGATAGGGTTCAGGGTTAGCTTTAGGGGTTCTGGTTAGGATTAGGTGTCAGGTTAGTGTCAGTGTTAGGTCTAGTCGTGAGGGTAAGGTTTAGGGTTAGCGTTAAGAGCTAGGGTTAGGTTTAATGGTTAGGATTAGGATTAGGGTTAAAGGTTAGGGTAAGGCTTAGGGGTTAGTGTGAAGGGTTAGGGTCAAGGGTTAGGGTTTTTGTTAGGCATAGCGTTGGGGTTAGAAGTAAGGGTTACTGTCAGTGTTAGGGTTGTAGGTAGGGTTACGGTTAGGGTTAGCGGTTTAGAATTAGGGTTAGGGATTAGGTGTCACAGTGATGACTAAGAGATAGGGTTAGAATTATGGGATAGGGGTTGTTCTCAGGAAATGGGTTATGCATTAACGTTAGGATAAGAGGTTAAATTTAGGCGCACGGTGAGGTTTACGTGTTAAGGGGAGAAATAGGAACAGGGTTGGGTGTTATGTTCAGGGTTAGGGTTATCTGTTAAAGGTATTGTTTCTGCTTAGCGCACGGGCCCTGTCTGCATTAGGCGGGCGGGGGGAGTTTAGGGGGCTGGGATTGTACCCGGGAACCCACTCTATCATACTCTGGGTATGGGCCCGTGGGTTTCATGCAGGACACAGTGGTAGAGCCTCCTTTCACGCATGGCATGGGAGGATTGCAGGCTTTCTAAACTCTAAGAAAGCAAGAAGTCTGAGAATTAGATTTAGGGTTAGGATTATGGTTAGGGTGAAGGATGAAGTTTAGTGTTAGGGTGAGGGCTTAGGGTTAGGGAATAGGGTTAGGGTTAAAGGTTACTCTTAGGTTTAACGGTTACACTTTGGTTTAGGGTTGAGGTATACGGTTAGGGTTAGGATGAGGGGTTAGGGTTTGGTACAGGGTTAGGGTTAAGTGTTAGGTTTAGGGTTGAAGATTAGGATTAGGGTCAGGATTAAAGGTTAGCGTGAGAGTTAACGCTTAGGGTTAAGGTTAAGAGTTAGGGTTTAAGGTTAAGGTTAGGGTTAGTTTTAGGGTTAGAGTTATGTGCTATGGTTTGTGTTAGAGGTTAGGGTTAGGTTTACTGGTCACGGTTAGGGTTACGTTTAGGGATTAGCATTAGGGTTAGGGTTAGGGTTAGGGTTAAGGGAGAGGACTAGGGTTAAGTGTTGGGCTTAGGGTTAGGGTTTAGTGTTAGGGTTAGCATTAAGGATTAGGGTTAGGGTCAGGGTTAAATGCTTGGGTGCGGGTAATGGGTAGGGTCAGGGTTAAGGTTCACGGATAGGGTTAGTGTTAAGGGTTACGGGTAGGTTTAGGGTTCAGGGTTAGTGTTAGCATTAGGGCTTAAGGTTAGGATTAGGCGGTAGGTTAGATTTAGGGTTAGATCTAGGCGTTAGGGTAAGGGCTAGCGTTAGGGTTAAGGGATAGGGTTAGGTTTAATGCTTAGGATTAGGGTTAGGGTTTGGGGATAAAGTAAGTGTTAGGGGTTAGGTTTAAGGATCCAAGGTTAGGGTTATTTTTAGCTGTAGTGTTAGGGTTAGGGATAAGGGATCCCATTAGCATTAAGGGTCTTCCTTACTGTAGGGTTAACTGTTAGGCTTAGAGTTAAAGGTTAAGGTTAGGGTCAGTGTTAAGATTTAGGGTGAGGGTTAACGGTTAGGGTAAAGGTTAAGCGTTAGGGTTAGGGATTAGTGATTAGGGTTTTTGGTTAGTGTTAGGGTTAGCGGTTAGGAGTTAGTGTTTTATGAAGGGGTATGGTTAGAATTAGGATTGGGGTTAGAGTTAGGGTGAGGTATAGGGGTTAGGTTTAGGGGTTAGTTTTAGGGTAAAAGGATAGCATTAGGGTTACGGGTTGGGCTTAGGTTTAGGGTTAAAGTTTACTGCTGGGTTTAGGGATAGGGTTCAGGGTTAGCTTTAGGGGTTCTGGTTAGGGTTAAACGCTGAACACCTGCAAATAATTTTCAACGTAGTGGTTAATTGAAAAGGTTTGCGTCATACTTCTTGGAAGAAGCCAGTTACCTGTTCCCACGCAAAGAGGAGTATATAGAATCATGGTGGATTTCCAGCTCATGAAGTAAAGGATTATTAAAGGAACGGGATGTCCATGGGGATCATCGTTAATTCTCTGAAACAGAATCCGCCCTTGTCACCTGCCAAACACATGCCCACTTCTCCTATTTGGGGATAATAAAAACTAACCAGCGAACTGACAGAGGGCCTGACTCCCCGATCCACATCGACCACAAAAAAAAAAAAAAACCGTACACTCCAGCTACTAATTATAATGCTAACTTGCAAAATTTCCCTGCATTTTAAAACAATGGAAAAATGGTGGTGGGATGATACTTAGAAGAATGGCTTCTTGTCTGTCTCCACTAACAAAAATAGGCAATACCAAGTCAGCTACTCCTCATCATAGTTATGTCCGTGGCAGCCATATTGGGTTTCAGGAGACACATACAAACGTTATAAGAATTATGGTGAAACGCTGAAAACCTGCAAATAATTTTCAACGTACTGCTTAATTGAAAAGCTCTGCGGCATACTTCTTGGAACAAGCCAGTTACCTGTGCCCACACATAGAGGAGTATATAGAACCATGGTGGATTCCCAGCTGATGAAGCAAAAGTTTCCTAAAGGAACGGGATGAGCATGCGGATCCTGTTTCATTCTCTGAAACAGAATCCGAACTTTTCACCTGCCAAACACATGCCCACTTCTCCTCTCTGGGGATAATAAAAACAAACCAGCGAACTGACAGAGGGCCTGAACAACACATCCACAACGACCACACACAAAAAAAAAACCGTACCCTCCAGCTACTAATTATAATGCTAACTTGCAAAATTTTCCTGCATTTTTAAACAATGGAAAAATGATGGTGAGATGATACTTAGAAGAATGGATTTTTGTCAGTCTCCACTAGCAAAAATAGGCAAAACCAAGTCAGCTACGCCTCAGCATAGTTATGTTCGTGGCAGCCATGTTGGGTTTCAGGAGGCACAAACAAACGTTATCACAATTATGGTGAAACGCTGAACACCTGCAAATAATTTTCAACGTAGTGGTTAATTGAAAAGCTCTGCGGCATACTTCTTGGAACAAGCCAGTTACCTGTTCCCATGCAAAGAGGAGTATATAGAACCATGGTGGATTTCCAGCTGATGAAGTAAAGGATTATTAAAGGAACGGGATGACCATGGGGATCATCGTTAATTCTCTGAAACAGAATCCGCCCTTTTCACCTGCCAAACACATGCCCACTTCTCCTCTCTGGGGATAATAAAAACTAACCAGCGAACTGACAGAGGGCCTGACCCCCCCATCCACATCGACCACACACAAAAAAATACCGTACCCTCCTGCTACTAATTATAATGCTAACTTGCAAAATTTCCCTGCATTTTAAAACAATGGAAAAATGGTGGTGGGATGATACTTAGAAGAATGGCTTCTTGTTAGTCTCCACTAACAAAAATAGGCAACACCAAGTCAGCTACTCCTCAGCATAGTTATGTCCGTCGCAGCCTTCTTGGGTTTCAGGAGGCACAAACAAACGTTATCACAATTATGGTGAAACGCTGAACACCTGCAAATAATTTTCAACGTAGTGGTTAATTGAAAAGCTCTGCGGCATACTTCTTGGAACAAGCCAGTTACCTGTTCCCACGCAAAGAGGAGTATATAGAATCATGGTGGATTTCCAGCTGATGAAGTAAAGGATTATTAAAGGAACGGGATGAGCATGGGGATCATCGTTAATTCTCTGAAAGAGAATCCGCCCTTTTCACCTGCCAAACACATGCCCACTTCTCCTCTCTGGGGATAATAAAAACTAACCAGCGAACTGACAGAGGGCCTGACCCCCCCATCCACATCGACCACACACACAAAAAAACCGTACCCTCCAGCTACTAATTATAACGCTAACTTGCAAAATTTCCCTGCATTTTAAATCAATGCAAAAATGGTGGTGGGATGATACTTAGAAAAATGGCTTCTTGTCTGTCTCCACTAACAAAAATAGGCAACACCAAGTCAGCTACTCCTCAGCATAGTTATGTCCGTCGCAGCCTTCTTGGGTTTCAGGAGGCACATACAAACGTTATCAAAATTATGGTGAAACGCTGAAAACCTGCAAAGAATTTTCAACGTACTGGTTCATTTGAAAACTCTCCAGCATACTTCTTGGAACAAGCCAGGTACCTGTGCCAACGCATAGAGGAGTATATAGAAACATGGTGGAATCCCAGCTGATGAAGCAAAGGATTCTTAAAGGAATGAGATGACCATGCGGATCCTGTTTAATTCTCTGAAACAGAATCCGCACTTTTCACCTGCCAAACACATGCCCACTACTCTTCTCTGGGGATAATAAAAACAAAAAAGCGATCTGACAGAGGGCCTGAACACCCATCGTGACCGAACCCACACAAAAAAAAAGTACCCTCCAGCTACTAATTATAATGCTAATTTGCATAATTTCCCTGCATTTCTAAACAATGGAGAAATGATGGTGGGATGATACTTAGAAGAATGGCTTCTTGTCAGTCTCCACTGACAAAAATAGGCAACACCAAGTCAGCTACGACTCGGCATAGTTATGCCCGTAGCAGCCATATTTGGTTTCAGTAGGCACATACACACGTTATCACAATTATGATGAAACGCTGAAAACCTGCAAAGGATTTTCAACATACTGGTTAATTGAAAAGCTCTGAGGCATACTTCTTGGAAGAAGCCAGTTTCCTGTGCCCACGCATAGAGAAGTATATAGAACCATGGTGGATTCCCAGCTCATGAAGCAAAGGATTCTTAAAGGAACGGGATTACCATGCGGATCATGTTTAATTCTCTGAAACAGATCCGCAGTTTTCACCTGCCATACTAATACCCACTTTTCCTCTCTGGGGATAATAAAAACAAACCAGCGAACTGACAGAGGGCCTGACCAACACATACACACCGACCCCACAGGAAAAAAAAAAAAAAACACCGTAGCCTCCAGCTACTAATTATAATGCTAACTTGCAAAATTTTTCTGCATTATTAAACAATGGAAAAATGATGGTGAGATGATATTTAGAAGAATGGATTCTTGTCAGTCTCCACTAACAAAAATAGGCAAAACCAAGTCAGCTACGCCTCAGCATAGTTATGTTCGTGGCAGCCTCTTGGGTTTCAGGAGGCACAAGCAAACGTTATCACAATTATGGTGAAACGCTGAACACCTGCAAATAATTTTCAACGTAGTGGTTAATTGAAAAGCTCTGCGGCATACTTCTTGGAACAAGCCAGTTACCTGTTCCCACGCAAAGAGGAGTATATAGAACCATGGTGGATTTCCAGCTGATGAAGTAAAGGATTATTAAAGGAACGGGATGACCATGGGGATCATCGTTAATTCTCTGAAACAGAATCCGCCCTTGTCACCTGCCAAACACATTCCCACTTCTCCTATTTGGGGATAATAAAAACTAACCAGCGAACTGACAGAGGGCCTGACTCCCCGATCCACATCGACCACAAAAAAAAAAAAAAAAACGTACACTGCAGCTACTAATTATAATGCTAACTTGCAAAATTTCCCTGCATTTTAAAACAATGGAAAAATGGTGGTGGGATGATACTTAGAAGAATGGCTTCTTGTCTGTCTCCACTAACAAAAATAGGCAATACCAAGTCAGCTACTCCTCAGCATAGTTATGTCCGTGGCAGCCATATTGGGTTTCAGGAGACACATACAAACGTTATAAGAATTATGGTGAAACGCTGAAAACCTGCAAATAATTTTCAACGTACTGCTTAATTGAAAAGCTCTGCGGCATACTTCTTGGAACAAGCAAGTTACCTGTGCCCACACATAGAGGAGTATATAGAACCATGGTGGATTCCCAGCTGATGAAGCAAAAGTTTCCTAAAGGAACGGGATGAGCATGCGGATCCTGTTTCATTCTCTGAAACAGAATCCGAACTTTTCACCTGCCAAACACATGCCCACTTCTCCTCTCTGGGGATAATAAAAACAAACCAGCGAACTGACAGAGGGCCTGAACAACACATCCACAACGACCACACACAAAAAAAAAACCGTACCCTCCAGCTACTAATTATAATGCTAACTTGCAAAATTTTCCTGCATTTTTAAACAATGGAAAAATGATGGTGAGATGATACTTAGAAGAATGGATTTTTGTCAGTCTCCACTAGCAAAAATAGGCAAAACCAAGTCAGCTACGCCTCAGCATAGTTATGTTCGTGGCAGCCATGTTGGGTTTCAGGAGGCACAAACAAACGTTATCACAATTATGGTGAAACGCTGAACACCTGCAAATAATTTTCAACGTAGTGGTTAATTGAAAAGCTCTGCGGCATACTTCTTGGAACAAGCCAGTTACCTGTTCCCATGCAAAGAGGAGTATATAGAACCATGGTGGATTTCCAGCTGATGAAGTAAATGATTATTAAAGGAACGGGATGACCATGGGGATCATCGTTAATTCTCTGAAACAGAATCCGCCCTTTTCACCTGCCAAACACATGCCCACTTCTCCTCTCTGGGGATAATAAAAACTAACCAGCGAACTGACAGAGGGCCTGACCCCCCCATCCACATCGACCACACACAAAAAAATACCGTACCCTCCTGCTACTAATTATAATGCTAACTTGCAAAATTTCCCTGCATTTTAAAACAATGGAAAAATGGTGGTGGGATGATACTTAGAAGAATGGCTTCTTGTTAGTCTCCACCAAAAAAAATAGGCAACACCAAGTCAGCTACTCCTCAGCATAGTTATGTCCGTCGCAGCCTTCTTGGGTTTCAGGAGGCACATACAAACGTTATCAAAATTATGGTGAAACGCTGAAAACCTGCAAATAATTTTCAACGTACTGGTTAATTTGAAAACTCTCCAGCATACTTCTTGGAACAAGCCAGGTACCTGTGCCCACGCATAGAGAAGTATATAGAAACATGGTGGAATCCCAGCTGACGAAGCAAAGGATTCTTAAAGGAATGAGATGACCATGCGGATCCTGTTTCATTCTCTGAAACAGAATCCGCACTTTTCACCTGCCAAACACATGCCCACTTCTCTTCTCTGGGGATAATAAAAACAAACCAGCGATCTGACAGAGGGCCTGAACACCCATCCTGACCGACCCCACAAAACAAAAAAGTACCCTCCAGCTACTAATTATAATGCCAATTTGCAAAATTTCCCTGCATTTTTAAACAATGGAGAAATGATGGTGGGATGATACTTAGAAGAATGGCTTCTTGTCAGTCTCCACTGACAAAAATAGGCAACACCAAGTCAGCTACGCCTCAGCATAGTTATGTCCGTAGCAGCCATATTTGGTTTCAGTAGGCACATACACACGTTATCACAATTATGGTGAAACGCTGAAAACCTGCAAAGGATTTTCAACATACTGGTTAATTGAAAAGCTCTGAGGCATACTTCTTGGAACAAGCGAGTAACCTGTGCCCACCCATACGGGAGTATATAGAACCATCGTGGTTTCCCAGCGCATGAAGCAAAGGATTCTTAAAGGAAGCGGATGACCATGCGGATCCTGTTTAATTCTTTGAAACAGAATCCGCAGTTTTCACCTGCCAACAACATGCCCACTTCTCCTCTCTGGGGATAATAAAAACAAACCAGCGAACATCTAGAGGGCCTTGCACCCCCATCCACACCGACCCCACAAAAAAAAAAAAAAAAAGTACCCTCCAGCTACTAATTATAATGCTAACTTGCAAATTTCCCTGCATTTTACAACAATGGAAAAATGGTTGTGGGATGATACTTAGAAGAATGGCTTCTTGTCAGTCTCCACTAACAAAATAGGAAACACCAAGTTAGCTACTCCTGAGCATAGTTATGTCCGTTGCATCCTTCTTGGGTTTCAGTAGGCACATACACACGTTATCACAATTATGGTGAAACGCTGAAAACCTGCAAAGGATTTTCAACATACTGGTTATTTGAAAAGCTCTGAGGCATACTTCTTGGAACAAGCCAGTTACCTGTGCCCACCCATAGAGAAGTATATAGAACCATGGTGGATTCCCAGCTCATGAAGCAAAGGATTCTTAAAGGAACGGGATTACCATGCTGATCCTGTTTAATTCTCTGAAACAGATCCGCAGTTTTCACCTGCCATACTAATAACCACTTCTCCTCTTTGGGGATAATAAAAACAAACGAGCGAACTGACAGAGGGCCTGACCAACACATCCACACCGACCCCACAGGAAAAAAAAAAAAAACACCGTAGCCTCCAGCTACTAACTATAATGCTAACTTGCAAAATTTCCCTGCATTTTAAAACAATGGAAAAATGGTGGGGTGATATTACTTAGAAGAATGGCTTCTTGTCAGTCTCCACTAACAAAAATAGGCAACACCAAGTCAGCTACTCCTCAGCATAGTTATGTCCGTCGCAGCCTTCTTGGGTTTCAGGAGGCACAAACAAATGTTATCACAATTATGGTGAAACGCTGAACACCTGCAAATAATTTTCAACGTAGTGGTTAATTGAAAAGCCCTGCGGCATACTTCTTGGAACAAGCCAGTTACCTGTTCCCACGCAAAGGGAGTATATAGAACCATGGTGGATTTCCAGCTGATGAAGTAAAGAATTATTAAAGGAACGGGATGACCATGGGGATCAACGTTAATTCTCTGAAACAGAATCCGCCCTTTTCACCTGCCAAACACATGCCCACTTCTCCTCTCTGGGGATAATAAAACCTAACCAGCGAACTGACAGAGGGCCTGACCCCCCCATCCACATCGACCACACACACAAAAAAAAAAAACCGTACCCTCCATCTACTAATTATAATGCTAACTTGCAAAATTTACCTGCATTTAAAAACAATGGAAAAATGGTGGTGGGATGATACTTAGAAGAATGGCTTCTTGTCAGTCTCCACTAACAAAAATAGGCAACACCAAGTCAGCTACTCCTCAGCATAGTTATGTCCGTCGCAGCCTTCTTGGGTTTCAGGAGGCACAAACAAACGTTATCACAATTATGGTGAAACGCTGAACACCTGCAAATAATTTTCAACGTAGTGGTTAATTGAAAAGCTCTGCGGCATACTTCTTGGAACAAGCCAGTTACCTGTTCCCACGCAAAGAGGAGTATAGAGAACCATGGTGGATTTCCAGCAGATGAAGTAAAGGATTATTAAAGGAACGGGATGACCAATGGGATCATCGTTAATTCTCTGAAACAGAATCCGCCCTTTTCACCTGCCAAACACATGCCCACTACTCTTCTCTGGGGATAATAAAAACAAACCAGCGATCTGACAGATGGCCTGAACACCCATCCTGACCGACCCCACAAAAAAAAAAGTACCCTCCAGCTACTAATAATAATGCTAACCTGCAAAATTTTCCTGCATTTTTAAACAATGGAAAAATGATGGTGAGAGGATACTTAGAAGAATGGATTCTTGTCAGTCTCCACTAACAAAAATAGGCAAAACCAAGTAAGCTACGCCTCAGCATAGTTATGTCCGTCGCAGCCTTCTTGGGTTTCAGGAGGCACAAACAAACGTTATCACAATTATGGTGAAACGCTGAACACCTGCAAATAATTTTCAACGTAGTGGTTAATTGAAAAGCTCTGCGGCATACTTCTTGGAACAAGCCAGTTACCTGTTCCCACGCAAAGAGGAGTATATAGAACCATGGTGGATTTCCAGGTGATGAAGTAAAGGATTATTAAAGGAACGGGAGGACCATGGGGATCATCGTTAATTCTCTGAAACAGAATCCGCCCTTTTCACCTGCCAAACACATGCCCACTTCTCCTCTCTGGGGATAATAAAAACTAACCAGCGAACTGACAGAGGGCCTGACCCCCCCATCCACATCGACAACACACACACAAAAAAAAACCGTACCCTCCAGCTACTAATTATAATGCTAACTTGCAAAATTTCCCTGCATTTTAAAACAATGGAAAAATGGTGGTGGGATGATACTTAGAAGAATGGCTTCTTGTCTGTCTCCACTAACAAAAATAGGCAACACCAAGTCAGCTACGCCTCAGCATAGTTATGTCCGTAGCAGCCATATTTGGTTTCAGTAGGCACATACACACGTTATCACAATTATGGTGAAACGCTGAAAACCTGCAAAGGGTTTTCAACATACTGGTTAATTGAAAAGCTCTGAGGCATACTTCTTGGAACAAGCCAGTTTCCTGTGCCCACGCATAGGGAAGTATATAGAACCATGGTGGATTCCCAGCTCATGAAGCAAAGGATTCTTAAAGGAACGGGATTACCATGCGGATCCTGTTTAATTCTCTGAAACAGATCCGCAGTTTTCAACTGCCATACTAATACCCACTTCTCCTCTCTGGGGATAATAAAAACAAACCAGCGAACTGACGGAGGGCCTGACCAACACATCCACACCGACCCCACAGGAAAAAAAAAACAAAAAAACACCGTAGCCTCCAGCTACTAATTATAATGCTAACTTGCAAAATTTTCCTGCATTTTTAAACAATGGAAAAATCATGGTGAGATGATACTTAGAAGAATGGATTCTTGTCAGTCTCCACTAACAAAAATAGGCAAAACCAAGTCAGCTACGCCTCAGCATCGTTATGTTCGTGGCAGCCATCTTGGGTTTCAGGAGGCACAAACAAACGTTATCACAATTATGGTGAAACGCTGAACACCTGCAAATAATTTTCAACGTAGTGGTTAATTGAAAAGCTCTGGGGCATACTTCTTGGAACAAGCCAGTTACCTGTTCCCACGCAAAGAGGAGTATATAGAACCATGGTGGATTTCCAGCTGATGAAGTAAAGGATTATTAAAGGAAAGGGATGACCATGGGGATCATCGTTAATTCTCTGAAACAGAATCCGCCCTTTTCACCTGCCAAACACATGCCCACTTCTCCTCTCTGGGGATAATAAAAACTAACCAGCGAACTGACAGAGGGCCTGACCCCCCCATCCACATCGACCACACACACAAAAAAAACTGTACCCTCCAGCTACTAATTATAATGCTAACTTGCAAAATTTCCCTGCATTTTAAAACAATGGAAAAATGGTGGTGGGATGATACTTAGAAGAATGGCTTCTTGTCTGTCTCCACTAACAAAAATAGGCAACACCAAGTCAGCTACTCCTCAGCATAGTTAGGTCCGTCGCAGTCCTCTTGGGTTTCAGGAGGCACATACAAACGTTATCAAAATTATGGTGAAACGCTGAAAACCTGCAAATAATTTTCAACGTACTGGTTAATTTGAAAACTCTCCAGCATACTTTTTGGAACAAGCCAGGTACCTGTGCCCACGCATAGAGGAGTATATAGAAACATGGTGGAATCCCAGCTGATGAAGCAAAGGATTCTTAAAGGAATGAGATGACCATGCGGATCCTGTTTCATTCTCTGAAACAGAATCCGCACTTTTCACCTGCAAAACACATGCCCACTACTCTTCTCTGGGGATAATAAAAACAAACCAGCGATCTCACAGAGGGCCTGAACACCCATCCTTACCAACCCCACAAAAAAATACTACCCTCCAGCTACTAATTATAATGCCAATTTGCAAAATTTCCCTGCATTTTTAAACAATGGAGAAATGATGGTGGGATGATACTTATAAGAATGGATTCTTGTCAGTCTCCACTAACAAAAATAGGCAAAACCAATTCAGCTACGCCTCAGGATCGTTATGTTCGTGGCAGTCATCTTGGGTTTCAGGAGGCACAAACAAACGTTATCACAATTATGGTGAAACGCTGAACACCTGCAAATAATTTTCAACGTACTGGTTAATTGAAAAGCTCTGCGGCATACTTCTTGGAACAAGCCAGTTACCTGTTCCCACGCAAAGAGGAGTATATAGAACCATGGTGGATTTCTAGCTGATGAAGTTAAGGATTTTTAAAGGAACGGGATGACCATGGGGATCATCGTTATTTCTCTGAAAAAGAATCCGCCCTTTTCACCTGCCAAACACATAGCCACTTCTCCTCTCTGGGGATAATAAAAACTAACCAGCGAACTGACAGAGGGCCTGACCCCCCCCATCCACATCGACCACACACAAAAAAAAAAAACCGTACCCTCCAGCTACTAATTATAATGCTAACTTGCAAAATTTCCCTGCATTTTAAAACAATGGAAAAATGGTGGTGAGATGATACTTAGAAGAATGGATTCTTGTCTGTCTCCACTAACAAAAATAGGCAACACCAAGTCAGCTACTCCTCAGCATAGTTATGTCCGTCGCAGCCTTCTTGGGTTTCAGGAGGCACATACAAACGTTATCAAAATTATGGTGAAACGCTGAAAACCTGCAAATAATTTTCAACGTACTGGTTAATTTCAAAACTCTCCAGCATACTTCTTGGAATAAGCCAGGTACCTGTGCCCACGCATAGAGGAGTATATAGAAACATGGTGGAATCCCAGCTGATGAAGCAAAGGATTCTTAAATGAATGAGATGACCATGCGGATCCTGTTTAATTCTCTGAAACAGAATCCGCACTTTTCACCTGCCAAATATATGCCCACTTCTCCTCTCTGGTGATAATAAAAACAAACCAATGAATTGACAGATGGCCTGACCAACCCATCCACACTGACCCCACAAAAAAAAAAAAAACAAATACAGTACCCTCCAGCTACTAATTATAATGCTAACTTGCAAAATTTCCCTGCATTTTTAAACAATGGAAAAATGATGGTGGGATGGTACTTAGAAGAATGGCTTCTTGTCAGTCTCCACTAACAAAAATAGGCAACACGAAGTCAGCTACGCCTCAGCATACTTATGTCCTTGGCAGTCATATTGGGTTTCAGGAGACACATACAGACGTTATCACAATTATGGTGAAACGCTGAAAACCTGCAAAGGATTTTCAACATACTGGTTAATTGAAAAGCTCTGAGGCATACTTCTTGGAACAAGCCAGTTTCCTGTGCCCACGCATAGAGAAGTATATAGAACCATGGTGGATTCCCAGCTCATGAAGCAAAGGATTCTTAAAGGAACGGGATTACCATGCGGATCCTGTTTAATTCTCTGAAACAGATCCGCAGTTTTCACCTGCCATACTAATACCCACTTCTCCTCTCTGGGGATAATAAAAACAAACCAGCGAACTGACAGAGGGCTTGACCAACACATCCACACCGACCCCACAGGAAAAAAAAAAAAAAAACACTGTAGTCTCCAGCTACTAATTATAATGCTAACTTGCAAAATTTTCCTGCATTTTTAAACAATGGAAAAATGATGGTGGGATGATACTTAGAAGAATGGATACTTGTCAGTCTCCACTAACAAAAATAGGCAAAACCAAGTCAACTACGCCTCAGCATAGTTATGTTCGTGTCAGCCATCTTGGGTTTCAGGAGGCACAAACAAACGTTATCACAATTATGGTGAAACGCTGAACACCTGCAAATAATTTTCAACGTACTGGTTAATTGAAAAGCTCTGCGGCATACTTCTTGGAACAAGCCAGTTACCTGTTCCCACGCAAAGAGGAGTATATAGAACCATGGTGGATTTCCAGCTGATGAAGTAAAGGATTATTAAAGGAACGGGATGAGCATGGGGATCATCGTTAATGCTCTGAAACAGAATCCGCCCTTTTCACCTGCCAAACACATGCCCACTTCTCCTCTCTGGGGATAATAAAAACTAACCAGCGAACTGACAGAGGGCCTGACCCCCCCATCCACATCGACCACACACACAAAAAAACTGTACCCTCCAGCTACTAATTATAACGCTAACTTGCAAAATTTCCCTGCATTTTAAATCAATGCAAAAATGGTGGTGGGATGATACTTAGAAGAATGGCTTCTTGTCAGTCTCCACTAACAAAAATAGGCAACACCAAGTCAGCTACTCCTCAGCATAGTTATGTCCGTCGCAGCCTTCTTGGGTTTCAGGAGGCACAAACAAACGTTATCAAAATTATGGTGAAACGCTGAAAACCTGCAAAGAATTTTCAACGTACTGGTTAATTTGAAAACTCTCCAGCATACTTCTTGGAATAAGCCAGGTACCTGTGCCCACGCATGGAGGAGTATATAGAAACATGGTGGAATCCCAGCTGATGAAGCAAAGGATTCTTAAATGAATGAGATGACCATGCGGATCCTGTTTAATTCTCTGAAACAGAATCCGCACTTTTCACCTGCCAAACACATGCCCACTACTCTTCTCTGGGGATAATAAAAACAATCCAGCGATCTGACAGAGGTCCTGAATGCGGGGAGTTAGCTACGCTCCCCGCAAAGAGGTCCTTTTCTCTTTGTTCTGATCAGATCTCTAAGTTGACTATGCCAGTTTGCAGGGAGTTAGCTACGCTTCCTGCAAAGAGGTTTTTTCTTCCGATCAGGTCTCTCAGGCAGGGGTCATCGCAAAGGATGAAAAATATAGTAGGAAACAGAAATAAAAATATAAAGTAATGGCAATAATAATACACAGAGACAAAGATATAGTTTATAAAGTGAAAGTTTATGAAAATAGATAAAGAAGGGTATCCGGATGGAAATATTTTACCCGCATCAAATATTTCCCGGACTGAAACTCCACACAGGTATTATATAGGGTACATACAGGCTCCGGTTGCCAAGCGCAACGGGATTTTGATACTAACAGGCAGTTTGCTTTAGGGTCAAAGTCTCCTAAAAGTCTACTACAGATCCTTTAACTAACTCTAACTAGGGGAACAATGGGTTATAAAATCTTCTTGGTGCAAACTTCTAAATTTTATGATAAGGCTATTACTTTAGCAACAAACAGAGACATCTTGGCTCTGGTGATTGTGTTCTTGGAGACAGAGATGATCCCAGAAGTCAACATGGGCTGTGCTTTGTGTTAATTACTTGAACCGCATGGTTCCATCTGGGCCCGGCTTGGGCATTAGCATATCTATCTGATTAGCTCTCATCTCCGGGGGTCCACCTGTCAGCAGCACCAGCAACCTTTGGTCCTAAGGGAGGCCTGCCTTGTCTTTCAAAACAGGTGAGAACCAAAGGCCCAGTTTACAGCTGTCTCCTTGAGATGCAGCTTCTACTGACCAGCAAGACGCCCTCCTGAGACGAGGCAGCTTTTGAACTAACACATTTATCTTTTCCTTAAGGCAAAGCCTTATTTGACTTCTGAAATCAAATCTTGTCTCCAGAAATACAGGGGGCATTTCTACAACTCAGTATTCTTAGGCTCAACATCTCCCCCTTTTTTATTTTTTGAAGAAAGTTGATGGAGTTGGACAGCCATCACAGCGAGGAGTTGGTCTCTGGATTCTTGTCTGCTTCGGAGTTTTCTCCAGACTATAAATAAACACAAGCAAAGGATTAAAATAATGCTAAAAGTTACAATAGTGGAACTCCCATAGAACTTAAGATGATAAAGTGGATCAGCTGACTCCAAACCAGAAGAGATGTCATCAATAATGTCAGCTTCAGAGAGCAATTTAAGTTTGTGACTGAAGGTACTTAATATTTCTTGTTGTAAATTTTTAATCTCCTCAGTCAGATTTCCTTGATTAAGTAGATGTTTTTTGATGTTTTCCCAAGGAAACCGAGTTTGATTATATATATGAGGTGTAACACAAAATTGAGTGATATTCCAATCACAACGAAGTCTAAGTTGCTTTTGTAGACTTATAACCTGGTCTCCCAACAAGGTGACTGCTTGCTGTAAGTCAGCCACTTGAGTAGCTAATTTAGAGTCAATTTGATTTTGTGTAGACCATAATTGATTTGAATCATGGTGCCAGTTTTGAACAAATTCAGTGGTCTGAACGGTCTGATGTAGAGCCACACCTGCGGTGGCCGCAGAAGCAGTGACAGCAATGATTCCCAAAATAGCTGCTATTAAGAGACCAATAAATCTTTTTGTACGTTTAAGAATGTGGTTAAGTAGTTTATCCAAAAGGAACATTGCTGGTGTTTCTTGCCAGACTCTATTCATTTTAACAGGTAACCACAGTCCTGTTCTGGCTTTGAAAATATAAAGTGTTTCTTTATAAGGGTTGAACTTTATAGAATTCTTAATACAGGTATAATAAGAACAGTTGTCACAGGTCACTAGGAAAGAAGGTTCTTTATAAACAGCATGTCCAATCATAAATAAGTAAGGCAGTCTAACACAAACTTGAATATAATGAGTAGAATTTAAATTAAAAGTCCATTCTCGGCTATTGTTTGTATCCAGTGTGTGTGCTAATCCAGGCCTGCAAAGGGTGCAAAGCAGCTGATATTTTCCACAATTGATCATGAATAGGGCCATCTAAAATATGAGGAGCTGGAGAGCTCATACCATCATTGAGCCATGTAATATGACTTTTAAGGTCAGTGTCTTTTACAGACATCGAGGTGGCAGTTTTATTCCAATGAAGCTTTTTAAAATTGTGAGAGGAGGCAGGATGTCCATAGGGACTCCAGTCTAGGACAACACCATAAGATGTGGACCCAGCAAGAATGCGCCCCGTGTGAGCTCTATAATTGTCCCATTGTACCCAAGTTTTAGGATCAGAAATTATTACTTTCTTACAAAGGGGTATATCTGTGGGTGCAATTTTAGAATGCCCAATAGTGATGTGTCTGGTTGCCAGACACTCTTACCACCATGCTCACCACGCAGATCATGGCAAGAAAAAGATTTATAGACGTTTTAGGTACAAATGTCCGGTTCAATATCTTGTCTGCTTCTTTGTATGTTCTCTTCAGCTGTCCCCACGTCATGGTCTGTGCCTGACGTGTCTTCTGCTTTTTCCCCTTGAGTTTCCACTCTGGGTTTGATTCTTCTGCTTGGAATCCAGACTGTTGGTCTGTCATCTGTCAAAACACAAGCAAAAACTCTCCCCCACACCTTTGCCCATCCTTTTTTCCATTTATTTTCTACATTATCTTTCCACCAGATAGGCTGGTGAGGGAAAGAGTCTGATTGTGGACTCCCATTCCAATGCTTTTCTATTGCTGTTAATTTACCTTCCTTATGAATATTCAAAAAATTTTAGGTAAATAAGGCTTGATTTATTCTGTCTTTGGGAGACTGTCTACCTCCCCCTTTTTGTTTTAATAACATGTTTTTTAAAGTTTGATGTGTACATTCTATAATACCTTGTCCTTGAGGATTATAAGGAATGCCAGTAATGTGCTTGATGTCTCATTTAATATAAAAAGCTGCAAAAGAATGACTAGTGTAAGCAGGGCCATTGTCAGTTTTAATGGTGGCTGGGACTCCCATTTATAAAAAACAGGAGTGTAAACGTGAAAGTACATGTCTAACAGTTTCTCCAGAGGATGGAGTAGCCATAATAAGACTGGAATAAGTATCTACAGTAACACGTACAATACCTAACTTGCCAAATTTAGGAATATGAGTAACATCCATTTGCCATAATTCATTTGGCGAGAGACCTCGAGGATTAAGTCCTGCAGAAAATTTAAGCTGATTAATTAATTGACAAGTGGGACAATGAGAAACAATACGTTTGGCTTGATTATTAATTGTATAATTATATTGATTATTTTTAAATCAGTTAACATTTGCCATTTGCCAGATTTCTTTTTAATAACAAATATAGGAGAATTCCACGGACTGGTGGACTCCTCTATATGTCCTGCTTGTAATTGTTCTTCTCCTAATATTTGAAGAGCACCCAATTTTTCTTGGTTTAGTGGCCACTGCTCTGTCCATATAGGCTTTTGTGATATCCAATTTAAAGCCAGAGCATAATGGTGCTTTTCAGCAGCAGTGGCCGCTATCCAAAATTTGGATAGCATAAACCATGCCGAGAAGTATGTGCCTTTGGTGCCTCGAAAGTCTTAGCCCCTTGGCTCCTTTTACCCAAACCAAAACAAGGGTTATAATTCATTTTTAACATAATCTGTTTAGCAGGAGCAGATGTATTAGGTATATTGATGTATGCTCCCCATTGCTGTAACAAATCTCTTCCCCACAAATTAATAGTGATGTTAGCCACGTAAGGTTTTAAAGTGGCTGTCTGTCCATCAGGACCTGAACAATTTAAAATTTGTCGACTTTGAAATATGTCAGTCATCGTTCCTATTCCGGTAAGAACAGTAGGAACTTCTTGTAAAGGCCAAGCCTTTGGCCAAAAACTTTTAGAAATAATTGTAACATCAGCCCCAGTATCTACAAGTCCAACAAAAGATTTGTCATTTAACTTAATCTCTAATTGAGGTCTCTGGTCATTAATTAAAGCTTGCCAATACACTTTAGTTCCAGTGCTCCCAAAACCTCCTTGCCTTAGAACTTCTGTATATAAGGTAACAATAGAAGTTGTGCAATACGGTCTCTAGCCTGAATAAGATAATCAAAATTGGAACTCATCATTAACTGAAATTTTTCCTGAGTAATCTGAATCAACTATACCCAAATGTACTGAAATCCCTTTTAAGGTAAGAGAGCTCCGGTCAGTGATAAAAGCTCCGGAAAGTTGTTTATAATTTTTTTTTTTTCCAAAATGTCCTTTACGGACGTAATCGAGACATTTTACGACAGTTTTTTGCTTTCTGGGAATGCCTTTCCCACTGCTAGCCTCAGCCAACATTTGTATTTTAAAAGCCTCTGATTTAACTTTTCGGCGAAACCCTTTTTTTTTTTTTTTGAGCGGCGGATGTAAAAGCCGCTAACATTTTGAATTAGTATTATTAAAAGCCAATATATGTAATATTAAATTTTTTAAGTCAGGCGGACTAACCGTTTTTTGCACATCTTGTAATCTAGTGATAAAATCTACATAAGTTTCATTAACATTTTCTTTAACATCTTACACAAGAAAACACAGACTGTTTAGGAGAAGCTATCTTCTCTTATGTTCTAATACAGCACTGTTGAATTTGAGCAATAACCTGATCATCTTTTCTAAGATCTTAGTTTGTTCTTTAAAAGTTTTTTTTTTTTTTAACAGCCTCTCTCAACGGTGGATCATGCTTCAGGGAATCATTTGCATTAGAGAGTAGCGGTTCCCAAGCTTAAAGCGGCTGACTTGAGCCGCGCAGAGAGCTCTTAAAGTGAAAGTTCTCCTTTAGAATTCTTTCTTTTTCTCTTTTCTATATTTTCTATAGACCCGAGAAGAGGGTCGGTACCTACTTTTATTGGCTTTGTCTTATCCTGGCCCAATGCAGACGGAAGGTCCCAATTGACCTTCTCTTTTCTGCTAAAAACAGGCTCCAGATCTTTTACTAAGCTTATTTTAGGACGGATATCCTCCGTCTCGCTAAAAGAGAATTCTGAGTTAGAATGAAACAGCTGTAGAGCTTGAGAAATTAAAGAGCAGAGCTTTTAAATACATAGAGAAATTTAATTAATTAATTTATTTATTTATTTTCGGAGCGCTTTTCATAATGTTTTCAGCGCCAACTACTTTTGCTGCAGCTTGAACTCACCCGGAGGTGGGAACCAATCACAGTGCTTGGAAATTAAATTAACAATTTCTCGAGATTTTTCTTTTTGGCAATTACTCTAGTACCCTTTAATAAGCTCTCAACAATTCCACATACTCAGAAAAGATAGTCTTCCTCATTATTTTAATCCGGACAGAATAATAATTTACTTTGCCCTGGAGATGTTCACTTACCTCTCACTAGGTAAGACGCGCGTGCGACTTTCAATCCACTCCAGGTCCCTTGCGATGCAATTCGGGAACTCTTCGCTCGAGCAAAGCCTTTTGCCTTCAAGACCCTATCGGAGTGTCCTGCCGACTACGCCAGTTTGCGGGGAGTTAGCTACGCTCCCCGCAAAGAGGTCCTTTTTTTTTTTGTTTGTTTATAAAGTGAAAGTTTATGAAAATAGATAAAGGAGGGTATCCGGATGGAAATATTATACCCGCATCAAATATTTCCCCGACTGAAACTCCACACAGGTATTATATAGGGTACATACAGGCTCCGGTTGCCAAGGGCAACGGGATTTTGATACTAACAGGCAGTTTGCTTTAGGGTCAAAGTCTCCTAAAAGTCTACTACAGATCCTTTAACTAACTCTAACTAGGGGAACAATGGGTTATAAAATCTTCTTGGGGCAAACTTCTAAGTTTTATGATAAGGCTATTACTTTAGCAACAAACAGAGACATCTTGGCTCTGGTGATTGTGTTCTTGGAGACAGAGATGATCCCAGAAGTCAACATGGGCTGTGCTTTGTGTTAATTACTTGAACCGCATGGTTCCATCTGGGCCCGGCTTGGGCATTAGCATATCTATCTGATTAGCTCTCATCTCCGGGGGTCCACCTATCAGCAGCACCAGCAACCTTTGGTCCTAAGGGAGGCCTGCCTTGTCTTTCAAAACAGGTGAGAACCAAAGGCCCAGTTTACAGCTGTCTCCTTGAGATGCAGCTTCTACTGACCAGCAAGACGCCCTCCTGAGACGAGGCAGCTTTTGAACTAACACATTTATCTTTTCCTTAAGGCAAAGCCTTATTTGACTTCTGAAATCAAATCTTGTCTCCAGAAATACAGGGGGCATTTCTACAACTCAGTATTCGTAGGCTCAACACCTGAACACCCATCCTGACCGACCCCACAAAAAAAAAAGTACCCTCCAGCTACTAATTATAATGCCAATTTGCAAAATTTCCCTGCATTTTTAAACAATGGAGAAATGATGGTGGGATGATACCTAGAAGAATGGCTTCTTGTCAGTCTCCACTGAAAAAAATAGGCAACACCAAGTCAGCTACGCCTCAGCATAGTTATGTCCATAGCAGCCATATTTGGTTTCAGTAGGCACATACACACGTTATCACAATTATGGTGAAACGCGGAAAACCTGCAAAGGATTTTCAACATACTGGTTAATTGAAAAGCTCTGAGGCATACTTCTTGGAACAAGCCAGTTTCCTGTGCCCACGCATAGAGAAGTATATAGAACCATGGTGGATTCCCAGCTCATGAAGCAAAGGATTCTTAAAGGAACGGGATTACTATGCGGATCCTGTTTAATTCTCTGAAACAGAATCCGCACTTTTCACCTGCCATACTAATACCCACTTTTCCTCTCTGGGGATAATAAAAACAAACCAGCGAACTGACAGAGGGCCTGACCAACACATCCGCACCGACCCCACAGGAAAAAAAAAAAAAAAAACACCGTAGCCTCCAGCTACTAATTATAATGCTAACTTGCAAAATTTTCCTGCATTTTTAAACAATGGAAAAATGATGGTGAGATGATACTTAGAAGAATGGATTCTTGTCAGTCTCCACTAACAAAAATAGGCAAAACCAAGTCAGCTACGCCTCAGCATCGTTATGTTCGTGGCAGCCATCTTGGGTTTCAGGAGGCACAAAGAAACGTTATCACAATTATGGTGAAACGCTGAACACCTGCAAATAATTTTCAACGTAGTGGTTAATTGAAAAGCTCTGCGGCATACTTCTTGGAACAAGCCAGTTACCTGTTCCCACGCAAAGAGGAGTATATAGAACCATGGTGGATTTCCAGCTGATGAAGTAAAGGATTATAAAAGGAACGGGATGACCATGGGGATCACCGTTAATTCTCTGAAACAGAATCCGCCCTTTTCACTTGCCAAACACATGCCCACTTCTCCTCTCTGGGGATAATAAAAACTAACCAGCGAACTGACAGAGGGCCTGACCCCCCCATCCACATTGACCACACACAAAAAAAAACCGTACCCTCCAGCTACTAATTATAATGCTAACTTACAAAATTTCCCTGCATTTTAAAACAATGGAAAAATGGTGGTGGGATGATACTTAGAAGAATGGCTTCTTGTCAGTCTCCACTAACAAAAATAGGCAACACCAAGTCAGCTACTCCTCAGCATAGTTATGTCCGTCGCAGCCTTCTTGGGTTTCAGGAGGCACAAACAAACGTTATCACAATTATGGTGAAACCCTGAACACCTGCAAATAATTTTCAACGTAATGGTTAATTGAAAAGCTCTGCGGCATACTTCTTGGAACAAGACAGTTACCTGTTCCCACCCAAAGAGGAGTATATAGAACCATGGTGGATTTCCAGCTGATGAAGTAAAGGATTATTAAAGGAACGGGATGAGCATGGGGATCATTGTTAATTCTCTGAAACAGAATCCGCCCTTTTCACCTGCCAAACACATGCCCACTTCTCCTCTCTGGGGATAATAAAAACTAACCAGCGAACTGACAGAGAGCCTGACCCCCCCATCCACATCGACCACACACAAAAAAAAACCGTACCCTCCAGCTACTAATTATAATGCTAACTTGCAAAATTTCCCTGCATTTTAAAACAATGCAAAAATGGTGGTGGGATGATACTTAGAATGGCTTCTTCTCTGTCTCCACTAACAAAAATAGGCAACACCAAGTCAGCTACTCCTCAGCATAGTTATGTCCGTCGCAGCCTTCTTGGGTTTCAGGAGGCACATACAAACGTTATCACAATTATGGTGAAACGCTGAAAACCTGCAAATAATTTTCAACGTAGTGGTTAATTAAAAAGCTCTGCGGCATACTTCTTGGGTCAAGCCAGGTACCTGTGCCCACGCATAGAAGAGTATATAGAAACATGGTGGAATCCCATCTGATGAAGCAAAGGATTCTTAAAGGAATGAGATGACCATGCGGATCCTGTTTAATTCTCTGAAACAGAATCCGCACTTTTCACCTGCCAAACACATGCCCACTTCTCCTCTCTGGGGATAATAAAAACAAACCAGTGAATTAACAGATGGCTGACCAACCCATCCACACTGAACCCACAAAAAAAAAAAAAAAGTACCCTCCAGCTACTAATTTTAATGCTAACTTGCAAAATTTCTCTGCATTTTTAAACAATGGAAAAATAATGGCGGGATGATACTTAGAAGAATGGCTTCTTGTCAGTCTCCACTAACAAAAATAGGCAACACGAAGTCAGCTACGCCTCAGCATACTTATGTCCTTGGCAGCCATATTGGGTTTCAGGAGACACATACACACGTTATCACAATTATGGTGAAACGCTGAAAACTTGCAAAGGATTTTCAACATACTGGTTAATTGAAAAGCTCTGAGGCATACTTCTTGGAACAAGCCAGTTTCCTGTGCCCACGCATAGAGAAGTATATAGAAACATGGTGGATTCCCAGCTCATGAAGCAAAGGATTCTTAAAGGAACGGGATTACCATGCGGATCCTGTTTAATTCTCTGAAACAGATCCGCAGTTTTCACCTGCCATACTAATACCCACTTCTCCTCTCTGGGGATAATAAAAACAAACCAGCGAACTGACAGAAGGCCTGACCAACACATCCACAGCGACCCCACAGGAAAAAAAAAAAAAACACCATAGCCTCCAGCTACTAATTATAATGCTAACTTGCAAAATTTTCCTGCATTTTTAAACAATGGAAAAATGATGGTGAGATGATACTTAGAAGAATGGATTCTTGTCAGTCTCCACTAACAATAATAGGGAAAACCAAATCAGCTACGCCTCAGCATCGTTATGTTCGTGGCAGCCATCTTGGGTTTCAGGAGGCACAAACAAACGTTATCACAATTATGGTGAAACGCTGAACACCTGCAAATAATTTTCAACGTAGTGGTTAATTGAAAAGCTCTGCGGCATACTTCTTGGAACAAGCCAGTTACCTGTTCCCACGCAAAGAGGAGTATATAGAACCATGGTGGATTTCCACCTGATGAAGTAAAGGATTATTAAAGGAACGGGATGACCATGGGGATCATCGTTAATTCTCTGAAACAGAATCCGCCCTTTTCACCTGCCAAACACATGCCCACTTCTCCTCTCTGGGGATAATAAAAACAAACCAGCGAACATCTAGAGGGCCTTGCACCCACATCCACACTGACCCCACAAAAAAAAAAAAGTACCCTCCAGCTACTAATTATAATACTAACTTGCAAAATTTCCCTGCATTTTAAAACAATGGAAAAATGGTGGTGGGATGATACTTAGAAGAATGGCTTCTTGTCAGTCTGCACTACCAAAAATAGGCAACACCAAGTCAGCTACTCCTCAGCATAGTTATGTCCGTCGCAGCCTTCTTGGGTTTCAGGAGGCAAAAACAAACGTTATCACAGTTATGGTGAAACGCTGAACACCTGCAAATAATTTTCAACGTAGTGGTTAATTGTAAAGCTCTGCGGCACACTCCTTGGAACAAGCCAGTTACTTGTTCCCACGCAAAGAGGAGTATATAGAACCATGGTGGATTTCCAGCTGATGAAGTAAAGGATTATTAAAGGTACGGGATGACCATGGGGATCATCGTTAATTCTCTGAAACAGAATCTGCCCTTTTCACCTGCCAAACACATGCCCACTTCTCCTCTCTGGGGATAATAAAAACTAACCAGCGAACTGACAGAGGGCCTGACCCCCCCCATCCACATCGATCACACACACAAAAAAACCGTACCCTCCAGCTACTAATTATAATGCTAACTTGCAAAATTTCCCTGCATTTTAAAACAATGGAAAAATGGTGGTGGGATGATACTTAGAAGAATAGCTTCTTGTCTGTCTCCACTAACAAAAATAGGCTACACCAAGTCAGCTTCTCCTCAGCATAGTTATGTCCGTCGCAGCCTTCTTGGGTTTCAGGAGGCACATACAAACGTTATCACAATTATGGTGAAACGCTGAAAACCTGCAAATAATTTTCAACGTACTGGTTAATTTGAAAACTCTCTAGCATACTTCTTGGAACAAGCTAGGTACCTGTGCCCACGCATAGAGGAGTATATAGAAATATGGTGGAATCCCAGCTGATGAAGCAAAGGTTGCTTAAAGGAATGAGATGACCATGCGGATCCTGTTTAATTCTCTGAAACAGAATCCGCACTTTTCACCTGCCAAACACATGCCCACTTCTCCTCTCTGGGGATAATAAAAACTAACCAGCTAACTGAAAAAGGACCTGACCCCCCCATCCACATCGACCACACACAAAAAAAAAACCGTACCCTCCAGCTACTAATTATAATGCTATCTTCCAAAATTTCCCTTCATTTTTAACCAACGGAAAAATGATGGCGGCATGATACTTAGAAGAATGGCTTCTTGTCAGTCTCCACTAACAAAAATCGGCAAAACCAAGTCAGCTACGCCTCAACATAGTTATGTCTGTGGCAGCCATCTTGGGTTTCAAGGCACATACAAACGTTGTCGCATTTATGAAGAAACGCTGAACACCTGCAAATAATTTTCAATGTACTTTTTATTTGAAAAGCTCTGTGCCATACTTCTTGGAACAAGCCAGTCACCTGTGGCCACCCATACGGGAGTATATAGAACCATGGTGGTTTCCCAGCTGATGAAGCAAAGGATTCTTAAAGGAAGCGGATGACCATGCGGATCCTGTTTAATTCTTTGAAACAGAATCCGCACTTTTCACCTGCCAACAACATGCCCACTTCTCCTCTCTGGGGATAATAAAAACAAACGAGCGAACATCTAGAGGGCCTTGCACCCACATCCACACCGACCCCACAAAAAAAAAAAGGACCCTCCAGCTACTAATTATAATACTAACTTGCAAAATTTCCTTGTATTTTAAAACAATGGAAAAATGGTGGTGGGATGATACTTAGAAGAATGGCTTCTTGTCAGTCTCCACTAACAAAAATAGGCAACACCAAGTCAGCTACGCCTCAGCATACTTATGTCCTTGGCAGCCATATTGGGTTTCAGGAGACACATACAAACATTATGAGAATTATGGTGAAACGCTGAAAACGTGCAAATAATTTTCAACGTACTGCTTAATTGAAAAGCTCTGCGGCATACTTCTTGGAACAAGCCAGTTACCTGTGCCCACACATAGAGGAGTATATAGAACCATGGTGGATTCCCAGCTGATGAAGCAAAAGTTTCCTAAAGGAACGGGATGAGCATGCCGATCCTGTTTCATTCTGTGAAACAGAATCCGAACTTTTCACCTGCCAAACACATGCGCACTTCTCCTCTCTGGGGATAATAAAAACTAACCAGCGAACTGACCGAGGGCCTGACCCCCCCCCATCCACATCGACCACACACAAAAAAAACCCGTACCCTCCAGCTACTAATTATAAAGCTAACTTGCAAAATTTCCCTGCCTTTTAAAACAATGGAAAAATGGTGGTGGGATGATACTTGGAGAATGGCTTCTTGTCTGTCTCCACTAACAAAAATAGGCAACACCAAGTCAGCTACTCCTCAGCATAGTTATGTCCGTCGCAGCCTTCTTGGGTTTCAGGAGGCACATACAAACGTTATCAAAATTATAGTGAAACGCTGAAAACCTGCAAATAATTTTCAACGTACTGGTTAATTTGAAAACTCTCCAGCATACTTCTTGGAACAAGCCAGGTACCTGTGCCCACGCATAGAGGAGTATATAGAAACATGGTGGAATCCCAGCTGATGAAGCAAAGTATTCTTAAAGGAATGAGATGACCATGCGGATCCTGTTTAATTCTCTGAAACAGAATCCGCACTTTTCACCTGCCAAACACATGCCCACATCTCCTCTCTGGGGATAATAAAAACAAACCAGTGAATTGACAGATGGCTTGACCAACCCATCCACACTGACCCCACAAAAAAAAAAAAGTACCCTCCAGCTACTAATTATAATGTTAACTTGCAAAATTTCCCTGCATTTTTAAACAATGGAAAAATGGTGGTGGGATGATACTTAGAAGAATGGCTTCTTGTCAGTCTCCACTAACAAAAATAGGCAACACGAAGTCAGCTACGCCTCAGCATACTTATGTCCTTGGCAGCCATATTGGGTTTCAGGAGACACATACAAACGTTATCAAAATTATGGTGAAACGCTGAAAACCTGCAAATAATTTTCAACGTACTGCTTAATTGAAAAGCTCTGCGGCATACTTCTTGGAACAAGCCAGTTACCTGTGCCCTCACATAGAGGAGTATATAGAACCATGGTGGATTCCCAGCTGTTGAAGCAAAAGTTTCCAAAAGGAACGGGATGAGCATGCGGATCCTGTTTCATTCTCTGAAACAGAATCCGAACTTTTCTCCTGCCAAACACATGCCCACTACTCTTCTCTGGGGATAATAAAAACAAACCAGCGATCTGACAGAGGGCCGGAACACCCATCCTGACCGACCCCACAAAAAAAAAGTACCCTCCAGCTACTAATTATAATGCCAATTTGCAAAATTTCCCTGCATTTTTAAACAATGGAGAAATGATAGTGGGATGATACTTAGAAGAATGGCTTCTTGTCAGTCTCCACTGAGAAAAATAGGCAACACCAAGTCAGCTACGCCTCAGCATAGTTATGTCCATAGCAGCCATATTTGGTTTCAGTAGGCACATACACACGTTATCACAATTATGGTGAAACGCTGAAAACCTGCAAAGGATTTTCAACATACTGCTTAATTGAAAAGCTCTGAGGCATACTTCTTGGAACAAGCCAGTTTCCTGTGCCCACGCATAGAGAAGTATATAGAACCATGGTGTATTCCCAGCTCATGAAGCAAAGGATTCTTAAAGGAACGGGATTACCATGCGGATCCTGTTTAATTCTCTGAAACAGGTCCGCAGTTTTCACCTGCCATACTAATACCCACTTCTCCTCTCTGGAGATAATAAAAACAAACCAGCGAACTGACAGAGGGCCTGACCAACACATCCACACAGACCCCACAGGAAAAAAAAAAAAAACACCGTAGGCTCCAGCTATTAATTATAATGCTAACTTGCCAAATTTTCCTGCATTTTTAAACAATGGAAAAATGATGGTGAGATGATACTTAGAAGAATGGCTTCTTGTCAGTCTCCACTAACAAAAATAGGCAACACGAAGTCAGCTACGCCTCAGCATACTTATGTCCTTGGCAGCCATATTGGGTTTCAGGAGACACATACAAACGTTATCAAAATTATGGTGAAACGCTGAAAACCTGCAAATTATTTTCAACGTACTGCTTAATTGAAAAGCTCTGCGGCATACTTCTTGGAACAAGCCAGTTACCTGTTCCCACGCAAAGAGGAGTATATAGAACCATGGTGGATTTCCAGCTGATGACGTAAAGGATTATTAAAGGAACGGGATGAGCATGGGGATCATCGTTAATTCTCTGAAACAGAATCCGCCCTTTTCACCTGCCAAACACATGCCCACTTCTCCTCTCTGGGGATAATAAAAACTAACCAGCGATCTGACAGAGGGCCTGACCCCCCCCATCCACATCGCCCACACACAAAAAAAAAACCGTACCCTCCAGCTACTAATTATAATGCTAAGTTCCAAAGTTTCCCTTCATTTTTAACCAACGGAAAAATGATGGCGGCATGATATTTAGAAGAATGGCTTCTTGTCAGTCTCCGCTAACAAAAATCGGCAAAACCAAGTCAGCTACGCCTCGGCATAGTTATGTCTGTGGCAGCCATCTTGGGTTTCAAGGCACATACAAACGTTGTCGCAATTATGATGAAACGCTGAACACCTGCAAATAATTGTCAATGTACTTTTTATTTGAAAATCTCTGTGCATACTTCTTGGAACAAGCCAGTCACCTGTGCCCACCCATACGGGAGTATATAGAACCATGGTGGTTTCCCAGCTGATGAAGCAAAGGATTCTTAAAGGAAGCGGATGACCATGCGGATCATGTTTAATTCTTTGAAACAGAATCCGCACTTTTCACCTGCCAACAACATGCCCACTTCTCCTCTCTGGGGATAATAAAAACAAACGAGCGAACATCTAGAGGGCCTTGCACCCCCATCCACACCGACACCACAAAATAAAAAAGTACCCTCCAGCTACTAATTATAATGCTAACTTGCACAATTTCCCTGCATTTTTAAACAATGGAAAAATCATGGTGGGATTATACTTAAAAGAATGGCTTCTTGTCAGTCTCCACTGACAAAAATAGGAAACACCAAGTGAGCTACGCCTCAGCATAGTTATGTCCGTGGCAGCCATCTTGGATTTCAGCAGGCACATACAAACGTTTTCACAATTATGGTGAAACGCTGAAAACCTGCAAATAATTTTCAACGTAGTGGTTAATTGAAAATCTCTGCGGCATACTTCTTGGAACAAGCCAGGTACCTGTGCCCACGCATAGAGGAGTATGTAGAACCATGGTGGATTCCCAGCTGATGAAGCAAAGGATTCTTTTTTTTTTTTTTTTTTTTTTTTGTTGAGACAGAGTCTCAATTTGTTGCCCAGGCTAGAGTGAGTGCCGTGGCGTCAGCTTAGCTCACAGCAACCTCAGACTCCTCGGCTTAAACGATCCTACTGCCTCAGCCTCCCGAGTAGCTGGGACTACAGGCATGCGCCACTATGCCCGGCTAATTTTTTCTATATACATTTTTAGTTGTCCATATAATGTCTTTCTATTTTTAGTAGAGACGGGGTCTCGCTCTTGCTCAGGCTGGTCTCGAACTCCTGACCTTGAGCGATCCACCCGCCTCGGCCTCCCAGAGTGCTAGGATTACAGGCGTGAGCCACCGCGCCCTTCCAGGATTCTTAAAGGAACGGGATGACCATGCGAATGCTGTTTAATTCTCTGAAAGAGTATCCGCACTTTTCAGCTGCCATCAAATGCCGACTTCCCCTCTCTGGGGATAATAAAAACAAACCAGCAAATTTATAGAGGGCCTGACCCCCCCATCGACACCGACCCGACCAAAAAAAAAAAAAAAACGTACCCTCCAGCTACTAATTATAAAGCTAACTTGCAAAATTTCCCTGCATTTTTTAACAATGGAAAAATGACGGTGGGCTTATACTTAGAATGGCTTCTTGTTAGTCTCCGCTGACAAAAATAGGCAACACCAAGTCGGCTACACCTCAGCATAGTTATGTCCGTGGCAGCCATCTTGGGTTTCAGGAGGCACATACAAACGTTATTACAATTAGGGTGAAATGCTGAAATCCTGCAAATAATTTTCAACGTACTGGTTAATTGAAAAGCTCTGCGGCATACTTCTTGGAACAAGCCAGTTACCTGTGCCAACGCATAGAGGAGTATATAGAACCATGGTGGATTCCCAGCTGATGAAGCAAAGGATTCTTAAAGGAATGGGATGATCATGTGGATCCTGTTTAATTCTCTGAAATAGAATCCACACTTTTCACCTGCCAAACACATGCCCACTTGTCCTCTCTGGGGATAATAAAAGAAAACCAGCGAACTCACAGAGGGCCTGAAACGCCCATCCACTCCTACCCCACAAAAAAAGAAAAAAAAATACGTACCCTACATCTAATTATAATACTAACTTGCAAAATTTCCCTCCATTTTTACGCAATGGAAAAATGATGTTGGGATGATACTTAGAAGAATGTCTTCTTGTCAGTCTCCACTAACAAAAATAGGCATCAACAAGTCAGCTATGCCTCAGCATATTTATATCCGTGGCAGCCATCTTGGGTTTAAGGAGGCACATTCAAACGTTATCACAATTACGGTTAAACATGCTAAAAACCTGACAATTCTAAAAGTACTGGTTAATTCAAAAGCTCTGTCGCATACTTCTTGGAACAAGCCAGTTACCTGTGCCCATGCAAAGAGAGGTCTAGAGAACCATGGTGGATTCCCAGGTGATGAATCAAAGGATTCTTAAAGGAACAGGCTCAAAAGTGCAGATCCTCTTTCAGTCTAAGTGTGAAACAGGATCCGCACATTTTGCCTGGAACACACATTCGCCCTTCTCATCTCTAGGGATAACAAAAACAGCCCATCAGATTTACAGATGCCCTGCCCCCAGCCCCCACCACCCCACACAAAATAGTCTGCTCCAGCGACTCGTCCTTATGCTATCTGGTGAAAGATCATAAGCCTTTTAAAAAACTGGAGATAGGATGGTAGAATTATACCTAAAAGACTGGCTTATTGCCAGATTCCCATACCAAGTATTGGCAACAGCAAGTGACGTAGGCCTCAGCATAGGTTTGTCCATGGCAGCCATCTTGGGTTTAAGGAGACACAGATGAACCTTATAACAATTATAATAAAAGGTGCTGCGAAAGCTGTTAAATAATTCTCATGGTAGTGGTTATTTCAAAAGCTCTGCGGCATACTTCTTTGAACTAGCCAGTTAACTGGGCCCACGCATAGTGCGGTGTAGAAAACTATGGTGGATTCCCAGCTGATGAAGCAAAGGATTCTTAAAGGAACAGGATGAACATGCGGATCCTGTTTCATACTCTGAAACAGGATCTGCACTTTTCACCTGCCAAACACATGCCCACTTCTCCTCTCTGGGGATAATAAAAAGAAACCACAGAACTGGCGGAGGGCTTGCCGCACCAGCCCCCAGACCCCACATAAAAACTTCCCGTCCAGCGACTCCTTGTTATTCTAACTGCCAAAAGGTGCTCTGACTTTTAAAATAGTGGAGAAGGATGGTGAAATGATACTTAAAAGAATGTATTCTTTCCAGTCTCCAGTACCAAGGATCGGCCACACAAAGTGAGCTCGGCCTCAGCATAGTTTTGTCCATGGCAGCCATCTCGAGACGAACCTTATGACAATTATGATGAAAGGTGCTGCAAAACCTGGCAAATAATTCTCAACGTAGTGGTTTTTTCAAAAGCTCTGTGGAATACTTCTTGGAACCCGGCAGTTTTCTGGGCCCACGCATAGAGGGGTCTAGAGAACCATGATGGATTCCCAGGTGATGAATCAAAGGATTCTTAAAGGAACAGGCTGAAAAGTGCGGATCCTGTTTCAGTCTGAGACTGAAACACTATATGCACTTTTTGCCTGCAACACACATGCCCACTTCTCCTCTCTAGGGATAATAAAAACAATCAATCGGATTGACAGATGTCCTCCCCCGCCCCCCAACACTGTACACAAAAAGGTCCCCTCCAGCGACTCATCCTTATGCTATCTGGCGAAAGGTCCTCTGCGTTTTAAAATAATGAAGATAGGATGGTGGAATTATACTTAAAATACTGGCCTTTTGCCAGACTCCCATACCAATTATTGGCAACAGGAAGTGACCTAGGTGTCAGCATAGGTTTGTCCGTGGCTGCCATCTAGGGTTTTAGGAAGCACAGATGAACCTTATCAAAATTATGGTAAAAGTGCTGGAAAAGCTGGCAAATAATTTCCATAGTAGTGGTTATTTCAAAAGCTCTGAGGAAAACTTCTTGGAACCAGGCAGTTTTCTGTGTGCACTAAAAGAGGGGTCTAGAGAACCATGGTGGATTCCCAGCTGATGAAGCAAAGGATTCTTAATGGAACGGGGTGAAAAGTGCAGATCCTGTGTCTGTCTAAGACTGAAACAGGACGCACACTTTTCACCTGCCACACACATGCCCACTTTTCCTCTCTGGGGATAATAAAAACAAACCAGCGAACTGACAAAGGGCCTGCCCCCCTTCCACCCACGCAGATCCCCCCCAAAAAAATTCCCCTCCAGCTACTAATTATTATGCTAACTTGCAAAATTTCCCTGCATTTTTTAACAATGGAGAAAGGACGGTGGAGTGATACTTAGAAGAATGGCTTCTTGTCAGTCTCCACTAACAAAAATAGGCAACACCAAGTCAGCTACGCCTCAGCATAGTTATGCCCGTGGCAGCCATGTTGGGTTTAAGGAGGCACATACAAACTTTATCATAATTATGGTGAAACGTGCTGAAAACCCGGCAAATAATTCTCAACGTACTGTTTAATTCAAAAGCTCTGTGGCATACTTCTTGGAAGAAGCCAGTTACCTGGGCCCACGCATAGAGGGGTCTAGAGAACCATGGTGGATTCCAAGGTGATGAATCTAAGGATTCTTAAAGGAACAGGCTGAAAAGTGCAGATCCTGACTGAAACAGGATTCTGACTTTTTGCCTGCAACACACATGCCCACTTCTCCTCTCTAGGGATAACAAAAACAACCCATCGGATTGACAGATGGCCTGCCCCCGCCCCCCACCACCCCACACAAAATCGTGCCCTCCAGCGACTGATCCTTATGCTATCTGGCAATACGTCCTCTGCCTTTTAAAATAATGGAGATAGAATGGTGGAATTATACCTAAAAGACTGGCTTATTGCCAGACTCCCATACCAAGTATTCGCAACAGCAAGTCACCTAGGCCTCAGCACACGTTTGTCCCTGGCAGCCATCTTGGGTTTAAGGAGGCACAGATGAACCTTATCACAATTATGGTGAAAGGTGCTGCAAAAGCGGTCAAGTAATTCTCATGGTAGTGGTTACTTGAAAAGCTCTGCGGCATAATTCTTTGAACTAGCCAGTTAACTGGGCCCACGCATAGAGCAGTCTAGAGGCCCATGGTGGATTCCCAGCTGATGAAGCAAGGGATTCTTAATGGAACGGGGTGAAAAGTGCGGTTTCTGTTTCAGTCTAAGACAGAAACGGGATCCGAACTTTTCACCTGCCACACACATGCCCACTTCTCCGGTCTGGGGAAAATAAAAACAATCCAGCGAACTGACAGAGGGCCTGCGCCCCCCACCCACACCGACCCCACAAATAAAAATGTCCCCTCCAGCTACTAATTATTATGCTAACTTGCAAAGCTTTCCGTGCATTTTAAAATAATGGGGAAAGTATGGTGGAATGATACTTAAAAGAATGGCCTCCTTCCAGCCTCCAGTAACAAGTGTCGTGAAATCCAAGTGACCTAGGCCTCAGCATAGTTTTCTCCGTGGCAGCCATCTTGTGTTTAAGGAGGCACAGACGATCCTTATCACAATTATGGTGATATGTGCTGCAGAAACTGGCAAATAATTCTACACGTAGTGTTTATCTCAAAAGCTGTGCAGCATACATCTTGGTACAGGCCAGTTCATGGGCCCATGTATGGAGGGTTCTAAGGAACCATGGTGGATTCCCAGCTGATGAATCAAAGGATTTTTAATGGAACCAGCTGAAAAGTGCGGATACTGTTTCAGTCTAACTGAAACAGGATCCGCACATTTCACCTGCCACAAATATATCCACTTCCCTGTCTGGGCATAATAAACACAAACAACCAGACTGACAGAGGGACTGTCCCCCAAACCACCCCGATCCCACCCAAAAACATCCCCTCCGTTGACTCATCCTTATGCTAACTGCCGAAAGTTGCTCACCTTTTAATATAAGGGAGAAAGGATGGTGCAATGATAATTAAAAGACTGGATTCTTGTCAGACTCCCGTACCAAGTATTGGCAACACCAAGCGAGAGAACCCTCAGTATAGGTTTGTCCATGGAAGCCATCTAGGGTTTAAGGAAGCACAAATGAACCTTATCAAAATTATGGTAAAAGTGCTGGAAAAGCTGGCAAATAATTTCCATGGTAGTGGTTATTTCAAATGCTCTGTGGCATACTTCTTTGAACTAGCCTGTTAAGTGGGCCCACACATAGTGGGGTGTAGAGAACTATGGTGGATTCCCAGCTGATGAAGCAAAGGATTCTTAAAGGAACAGGATGAAAAGTGCCGATCCTGTATCAGTCTAAGACTGAAACAGGATCCACACTTTTCACTTGCCACACACATGTCCACTTCTCCTCTCCGGGGATAATAAAAACAAACCACTGGACTGACAGAGGGCCTGGCTCTGCCTCTCCCACTCCACACAAAAACGTTTCCTCCAGCGACTCATCCTTAAGCTAAATGACAATAGGTGCTCTGCCTTTTAAAATAGTTGTGAAAGGAAGGTGGAATGATACTTAAAGGAATGGCTTCTTGCCACGGACCAGTACCAATTATCGGCAACTCCAAGGGAGATTGGCCTAACCGTAGTTTTTTCTGTGGAAGCCAGCTTGGGTTTCAGGATGCACTGCCTAACCTTTTCACAATCATTGTGAAAGTTGCTGCAAAAACTGGCAAATAATACTCAATGTAGTGGTTATTTCCAAAGCTCTGCGGCATACTTCTTGGAACTAGCCAGTTACCTGGGCCCACGCTCAGGGAGGTCTAGAGAACCATGGTGGATTCCCAACTGATGAATTAAAGGATTCCAAAAGGAACAGGCTCAAAAGCGGAGATCCTGTTTCAGACTGAAACAGGATCCAAAGTTTTCACCTGCCACATACATGCCCGCTTCTCCTCTCTGGGAATAATAAAAACAAACCACCGGACTGACAGAGGGCCTGCCCTCCCACACACACCCAACCCCACACAAAAAGCCGCTCCAGTGACTCATCTTTATGCTAACTGGCTAAAGGTGCACTGCCTTTTAAAATAATGGAGAAAAGACGGTGGAATTGTACTTAAAAAAAATGGCTTCTTGCCAGGCTCCAGTAAAATGTATCGGTAAACCAAGGGAGCTAGGCCTCAGCATAGTTTTGTCCGTGGCAGCCTGCTTGGGTTTAAGGAGGCACAGATGAACCTTATCACAATTATGGTCAAAGGTGCTGCAAAAACTGGCAAACAATTCTCAACGTAGTGGTTATTTCAAAAGCTCTACGGCATACATCTTGGAACTAGCCAGTTACCTGGGCCCACACATAGAGGGGTCTCGACAGCCATGGTGGATTCCCAGCTGATGAATCAAAGGATTCGTAATGGAACTGGCTGAAAAGTGCAGATCCTGTTTCAGTCTAAGACTGAAACAGGATCCGTACTTTTCACCTGCCACACACATGCCCACCTCTCCTCTTTGGGCATAATAAAGACAAACCACCAGACAGACAGAGAGCCTTCCCCTCAATGCACCACCCGACCCCACTCAAAAACGTCCCCTCCAGCAACTCATTCTTATGATAACTGGAAAAAGGTGTTCTGCCTTTTAAAATGATGGAGAAAGGATGGTGGAATGACTCTTAATAGCATGGCTTCTTGCCAGGCTCCAGTACCAACTATCGGCAACACCAAGTGAACTAGGCCTCAGCATAGTTTTGTCCGCCCCAGCCATCTTGGGTTGAAGGAGGCACGGACGAACCTTATCACAATTATGGTGAAAGGTGGTGCAAAAACTAGCAAATAATTCTCAACGTAGTGGTTATTTCAAAAGCTCTGTGGCATACTTCTTGGAACTAGCCAGTTACCTGGGCCCACGCATAGAGGTCTTTAAAGAACCATGGTGTATTCCCAGCTGATGAATCAAACGATTCTTTTTTGTTTGTTTGTTTGTTTGTTAGCTCATTATGGGGGTACAAAAGATCAGGCTATATACATTGCCCATGCCTCCCCTTTCCCCCGATTCTGAGCTTCAATTTTGTCCATTCCCTAGTCAGTGCACATCACATTCATCATGTAGGTGTGCACCCCTCCTCTCCCCCACCCCATCCCCCCCAGTTAGAACTTGAAGGGTGTCCATTCCCCAGGCAGTGCACATCACATTCATCAAGTAGGTATACACCCATCCCTTCCACCCGGCCCCAACCTCTGTCCGATACCCAATTGGTGTTGTTCCCAAATGTGCACTCAGGGAAACCAATTTGCTGGTGAGTACATGTGGTGCTTATTTTTCCATTCTTGGGATACTTCACTTAATAGAATGGGATCCAGCTCTCTCCAGGAGAACCAAAGAGATGCCATATCGCCATTATTTCTAATAGCTGAGTAATATTCCATGGTATACATATACCACATTTTGCTAATCCATTCATGAATTGATGGGCATTTGGGTTGTTTCCACATCTTTGTGATTGTGAATTGTGCTGCTATAATCATTCAGGTGCAGGTGTCTTTTTTATAGAATGACTTTTGTTCTTCTGGGTAGATGTCCAATAATGGAATTGCTGGATCGAATGGTAGGTCTACTTGAATCTGTTTAAGGTATCTCCACATTGCTTTCCACAGGGGCTGCACTAGTTTACAGTCCCACCAGCAGTGTATGAATGTACCTATCTCCCCACACCCACACCAACATGTATAGTTTTGGGACTTTTTGATAAAGGCCATTCCCACTGGAGTTAAGTGATATCTCATTGTGGTTTTGATTTGCATTTCCCTGATGATTAGAGATGTTGAACACTTTTTCATATGTTTGTTAGCCACTTTTATATCTTCTTTTGAAAAATTTCTATTTATGTCCTTTGCCCACTTTTTGATAGGGTTGTTTGATTTTTTCTTACTGATTTTCCTGAGTTCTAAATAGATTCTTGTTATCAGTCCTTTATCTGATGTGTAGTATGCGAAAATTTTTTCCCATTCTGTAGGTTGTCCATTTACTCTCGTGACTGTTTCTTTGGCTGTGCAGAAGCTTTTTAATTTGATCAGGTCCCATTTATTTATTTTTGTTGTTGCTGTGATTGCTTTAGGGGTCTTCTTCATAAATTCTTTGCCTAGGCCAATGTCTGTAAGAGTCTTTCCTACATTTTCTTCTAGAATTCTAATAGTTTCTGACCTTAGGTTTAAGTCTGTTAACCACTGTGATTTGATTTTTGTGAGGGGTGAGAGTTATGTGTCCTGTTTTAGTCTTCTACATGTGGATATCCAGTTTTCCCAGCACCATTTATTAAATAAGGAATCTTTTCCCCAGAGTATGTTTTTGTCTGCTTTGTCAAAGATTAGATGGCTATATGAGGATGGTTTTATATTGGGATTTTCTGTTCTGTTCCACTGGTCTGTGTCCCTGCACTTGTGCCAGTACCAGGCTGTTTTAAGAACCATAGCCTTGTAGTATAGTTTGAAGTCTGGCAAATTAATACTTCCCATTTTGTTTTTGTTGTTTAAGATTGCTTTTGCTAAACGGGGTCTTCCCTGGTTCCATACAAAGCGTAAAATTATTTTTCCTATGTCTGTGAAAAAAGATGTTGGTAATTTAATAAGGATTGCATTGAATCTGTAGATAACTTTGGGCAGTATAGACATTTTAACAATGTTGATTCTACCGATCCATGAGCATGGTATGGTTTTCCACCTATTTACATGTTCTGCAATTTCCTTCCTCAGTGTTTCATAGTTCTCCCTATAGAGGTCCTTTACCTCCTTAGTTAAATAAATTCCTAGGTATTTTATTTTCTTTGTTGCTATTTTGAAGGGTATTGAGTCCTTAATTTGGTTTTCCATTTGACTGTTATTGGCATATATGAATGCCTCTGATTTGTGTGTATTGATTTTGTATCCTGAGACTTTACTGAATTCATTGATCAATTCCAGGAGTCTCTTGGTTGAAACCTTGGGGTTTTCTAGATATAACATCATATCATCAGCAAAGAGTGAGAGTTTGATCTCTTCTGTCCCTATTTCAACTCCCTTGATTCTGCTCTCTTGCCTGATAGCTCTTGCAAGGACTTCCAATACTATGTAGAAAAGTAATGGGGACAGTGGTAAGCCTTGTCTGGTTCCAGTTTGAAGTGGGAATGCTTTCAGTTTTTCCCCATTCAGTATGATGTTGGCTGAGGGTTTGTCGTATATGGCTTGTATCATTTTTATATAGGCCCCATCTATGCCTATTTTGTTAAGTGTTCTTATCATAAAAGGGTGTTGAATTTTGTCAAATGCTTTCTCTGCATCTATTGAGAGGATCATCTGATCTTTATTTTTGCTTCTATTTATGTGATGAATTACATTCCCATATGTCAAACCATCCCTGCATCTCTGGGATGAAGCCCACTTGGTCGTGATGGATTATTTTTTTGATAAGCACTTGGATTCGATTTGTTAGAATTTTATTGAGAATTTTTGCATCTATATTCATAAGAGAAATTGGTCTATAGTTCTCTGTTTTAGTTGCATCCTTTCCTGGATTTGGTATCAGGATTATGTTGGCTTGGTAAAAAGTGTTGGGGAGAATCCCATCCTTCTCTATATTGGAGAATAGTTTATGTACGATGGGCACCAGTTCTTCTTTGTAGGTATGGTAGAATTCAGGTGTGAACCCATCTGGTCCAGGGCTTTTCTTTTTGGGAAGGTTTTTTATTGCTGTTTCAATTTCAGATCTAGATATCGGTCTATTCAGGAATTCTATTTCTTCCTGGTTGAGCCTGGGAAGGCTGTGTGTTTATAAGAATTTGTCCATTTCCTCCAGGTTTTCTAATTTGTGTGCATAAAGATTTTTGTAGAATTCATAGATGATATCATGTATCTCTGTGGCATCAGTCGTGATTACTCCTTTCGTGTTCCTGATTGAGGTTATAAGAGATTTTTCTTTTCTGCTCTTGGTTAGTTTAGCCAGAAGTGTGTCAATTTTGTTTATTTTTTCAAAGAACCAACTTTTGGTTTTATTAATCTCCGTTATGGTTTGGTTTAATCTCCCTTATGCTCCCTTATGGTCCTTTTCATTTAGTTCTGATTTAATCTTAATAATTTCCTTCTGCTGGGTTTGGGTTTGGTCTCTTCTTTCTTCTCCAGCTCTTTGAGTCTATTCATTAGATTGTCTATTTGTAAGTTTTCTGTCTTTTTGGTATAGGCATTTATGGAAATAAATTTTCCTCTCAGGACTGCTTTAGCTGTGTCCCACAGATTTTGATAAGTTGTATCTCCTTTGTCGTTTAATTCAAAGAATCTTTTGATTTCTGACTTGATTTCTTCATTTATAAAACGATTGTTCAGGAGAAGGTTATTTAGCTTCCATGACTTTGAGTAGAAATGAGGATTTCTGTTAGGGTTCATTGTTACTTTTATTCCACTGTGATCCGAGAAGCTGCATGGTATTATTTCTATATTTTTAAATTTTTTAAGACATTCTTTATGTCCTAAGATATGGTCAATCTTGGAGAATGTCCCATGAGCTGATGAGAAGAACTTATATTCAGTGGTATTTGGGTAGAATGTCCTGTAGATGTCAGTCAGGCCCATTTGTTCTAGCATTCTATTTACGTCCAATATTTCTTTGTTTATTTTTTGTTTGGAGGATCTGTCTTGAACTGTCAGTGGCGTGTTAAAATCTCTGGCTACTAAAGTGTTGTTATCTATCATTTGGTTCAGATCAAGTAGGGTTTGCTTTATGAATCTGGGTGCACCTAGATCGGGTGCATATATGTTAAGTATAGTTATGTCTTCTTGTTGAATTGTACCCTTCACCAGTATATAGTAACCCTCTTTGTCTTTCTTTACTTTTGTTGATTTAAAAACTACGTTATCGGAGATTAGAACTGCCACGCCAGCTTTCTTTTGGGTTCCATTTGCTTGGAATATTGATTTCCACCCTTTTATTTTCAGTCTAAATGCATCCTTGCAGGTTAGATGAGTTTCCTGAAGACAGCAGATACTTGGCTTATATCTTTTTTATCCATTGGGCCAGTCCATGTCTCTTGAGTGGGGAATTCAATCCATTCACATTTAATGAGAGAACTGATAAGCGAGACAGATTGCTGTTCCTCATGTTGGGTTGAATTTCATTGATCTGTTTTCTCTCTTGAGCCATTATGATAACTGTGTTTTCATATTTATCTCTTGATTAGTGTTACATTCGAGGGTCCTTCTTGTGCTGGACCACGTGTAACTCTGTTTTGAATACTTCTTGGAAAGCTGCTCTTGTCTTGGTGAATTCTCTGAGTTTTTGTTTATCTGAGAATGTCTTAATTTCACCTTCATATATAAAACTGAGCTTATCTGGGTACAGGATTCTAGGCTTGGCATTATTCTGTTTCAGAAGGGTGAGAATGGGGCTCCAATCTCTTCTTGCTTGTAAGGTTTCAGTTGAGAAATCTGGCGTGATTCGGATGGGCTTTCCTTTGTATGTTACTTGTTTCTTTCTCCTTACAGATTGAAGAAGGGCCTCGTTAGTGGATATTTTGGTCAGTCTGATAACTACATGACGTGGTGTCTTCCTATTTGGTATGAATCTCTCAGAGGTTCTTTGAGCTTCTTGAACCTGTGTATCTAGAGATTTGGCAAGGCCTGGGAAATTTTCCTCAATTATATCTTCAGATAATTTATTCAACCCTTGCTTATTGTCTTCTTCACCCTCAGGAATGCCGATAACTCTCACGTTAGGCTTCTTCACATAATCCCACATTTCTTGTAGACTATGATTATTTCTCATGTTTCTTTGTTTTAACTCTGTGACTGCCTTATTTAATTGGAAAGTGTTATCTTTGATCTCTGAGATTCTTTCTTCTGTTTGATCTACCCTTCTCTTGAGACTTTCCACTGTGTTTTGTAGCTCCTTGAATAAATTTTTCATTTCCAGGAGTTCAGTTTGATTTTTCTTCAGTATTTCAATTTCTTTGGTGAATTTTTCTTCCAAGTCCTGGATCTTTTTTGTGGTTTCTTTGTGTTGATTATCCATTTTTTCTTGCATAATGTTCAGCGTATTTATGATCCATGTTTGAAATTCTTCCTGTGACATGTTGCTATTTGGAATCTGCTTTGTGTTAATTGGTGGAGAACTAGTAATCCTCTTTGAGGGCATGGTTTCAGCTTGATTCTTTATACTCCTAGAGTTCCTTCGCTGAGCCCTTCCCATCTGAATGAATCCTTAAGATCCCTTCTTTCAGCTTTAGTCTGGATAGGGGCACACTGTGAGTGCCAGGTAAGCTGCCTCCTCTGTCACTAGGGGGAGCCCTTCACATATTGTTCAGGATTTTGCTAGCTCCGCTGGGGGGGCTGCCCCTCTTCCTCTCCCGAGGTGGCTTCTGTCTCTCTCTGTGAGAAAGACAGTGGATAGGGAGAGTGGAGCGGTGCCCTCATTCGCCCAACGCCCCAGCCACTGCAGTTCCCGCGGGCGATGGTCTGCCCCACCCCAATGTCTGCAAGGTCCACGCTCTACTCTCTCGTGACTGGGGAACCACTCAGTGTTCACACAAAGGTGGAGCTCCTAGTCAGGGTCCGTGGACTAGGGAAGGGAGCCGCCCAGGGAGCCGCCCGGTACCCAATCGCTCCTCAGCGTTTAGGCTGTGGACCCCGACAATGGCGGCCGCCCGTCTGCAGATCACTGTCACTGGGGTTGAATGCTCAGGGACCGGCAGAGGCCAGAGGAGCCGGGGACCGGGAGAATCCAGCCGCCCACCTATACGAGGCAGTTTGGCATCTGCTAGAGCCGGGACCAAAGCAGCCCCACCGCCCGCGTATAGGAGACAGTTGCTAGGTGCGTCAGCTGCGCACAGCACTCCAGGGTCCAAAATGCCTCCTGCCAATGTCTCCTCTCTGCAGAGCCCCACATCTCCCGTGGCGATTCTGCACCAACTTCAGGCAGATCCTCAATTGAGTGGGTGTGGAGGTCAGAGGGGAAACAAGATGCTTTCCTGTGGGGCTGAACCCACCCCACTCTCTGGTGAGGTGGGTACAGCTGTCCCGTGCTCCCTTCTCTATTGGCCATCCCGCACTCTCCAGATTTTGGTGATTTATTTCCCTAATCACCTCAGTCTTTTCTTGCTCTCTCTCTCTGTCCCACGCTGATTCTCCATGGATTCACACCACCGTTCTTGTGGGGAAGTGAACCTCTAGGGTTGTGGGCAGTGGGAGACCCATGCCTTCCACTCCAGGAGCACGAATCCAGGAGGTCACCACCATTCCACCATCATTGAGAATGAATCAAAGGAGTCTTAAAGGAACGGGCTGAAAAGTGCGGATCCTGTTTCAGTCTAAGTCTGAAACAGGATCCGCACTTTTCACCTGCCACACACATGCCCACTTCTCCTCTCTGGGCATAATAAAAACAAACCACTGGACTGACAGAGGGCTTGCCCCCCCACACACACCACACGACCCCACACAAAAACGTCCCCTCCAGTGACTCATTCTTATGCTAACTGGCAAACGGTGCTATGCCTTTTAAAATAATGGAAAAAGGATGGTGGAATGATACTTGAAAGACTGGTTTTATTCCACGCTCCCGTACCAAGTATCGGCAACACCAAGTGAGCTAGGCTTCAGCATAGTTTTTTCCCTGGCAGCCATCTTGGGATTAAGGAGGCAGAGAAGTACCTTGTCACAATTATGGTGAAAGGTGCTGCAAAAACTGGCAAATAATTCTCCACGTAGTGGTTATTTCAAAAGCTCTATGGCATACTTCTTGGAACCAGCTAGTTACCTGGGGCCACGCATAGAGGGTTATAGAGAACCATGGTGGATTCACGGAAGAAGAGTCAAATGATTCTTAAAGGAACGGGCAGAAAATGTGGATCCTGTTTCAGTCTAAGACTAAAACAGGATCCGCACTTTTCACCTGCTGCACACATGCCAACTTCTCCTCTCTGAGGATTAAAATAAAAACACTGGACTGGCAGAGCGCCTGCCCCCTCACACACCACCTGACCCCACACAACAACGTGCCCTCCAGCAACTCATTTGCTAACTGGCAAAAGGTGCTCTGCCTTTTAAAACAATGGAAAAAGGTTGGTGGAATGATACTTAAAAGACTGGCTTCTTGCCAGGCTCCAGTACCAAGTATAGGCAATACCAAGTGAGGTAGGCCTCAGCATGGTTTTGTCCATGGCAGCCAGCTTGGTTTAAGGAGGCAGAGACGAACCTTGTCACAATTATGGTGAAAGGTGCTGCAAAAACTGGCAAATAATTCTCCACGTAGTGGTTATTTCAAAAGCTCTGCAGCATAATTCTTGGAAGTATCCAGTTAAAGGGTCCCACGCATTGAGGGGTCCAGAGAACCATGGTAGATTGCCAGGTGATGAATCAAAGGATTCTTAAAGAAACGGGCTGAAAACTGCTGATCCTCTTTCACCCTAAGACTGAAAGAGGATCAGCACTTTTCACCTGCCACACACATGCCCACTTCTCCTCTCTGGGCCTAATAAAAACAAACCGCCAGACTGAAAGATGCCCTGACCCCCAAACA